>NC_050578.1:242390338-242615338 GCF_011100635.1 Trichosurus vulpecula
TATCCTTTAAGTAAAAATGAAATTAAATGGCATATGAAAAGGAACTTAGGGATGTTCATGGTCCACCTTTAACCAGAGGATTTCGGCAACCAACATATTCTTTCTCAAAAACAAAAACAAAGAACAACGATGGCAACAAAAAAAAAACAACATCCTTTCTTTGGTGGAAGGCAAATTTTCAGATTGGATAAACCTTTGTCCAGACACAATGTGGCATTTGAGTTCTTATGGAAGTCTGACTTCCTTTTGGGCTGCGGTAACAAACTAGCCCCTTTGAGTCTGGAACCAACAAAATATAAATGGAACTTCCCACTTCTAAAATGACAAATGGCCTATTATGTTAGCTTTGTGAAATTTGTTTGTCCAAGAACTACATAGACACACCTACTTTGGAGCTAAGTTAAGACCAAAGGAACACACACACACACACACACACACACACACACACACACACACACACACAGACAACCAAACCCCAATTATCAAGATGGTTGTCATAAGTGAACACTGGAGAAAAAGAAAAAGGAAGAACTGCGGTATAGTGGAAAGCACATGGGACTTAAGGGTCAAAGCCCTCAGTCTAAAGGTCTACAGCTTCTACTTAATAAATGTGCCTTTATGCTAGTCACTTCACCTCAATGAAACTCAATCTTCTCATCTATTAAATGAAGGAGCTGGCCTTCATAATTTCTTAAGTTCTTTCCGGGTCTATGATTCTATGAATTCCTGAAAGGAGTACTTTTAATACATAGACAAATCCTATTGGACTTTTTAAAAAAGCCAACATCCAGTTTCATTATTCAAACTAGTCAGATTTTGAATAATTCCATAATTTCATGTGACATAACATTTCTAACACACTTAGAATATTTTAAAGACCTCCTCCTAGAAAACTAATTAAATGTGATGAGCAAAATTAACTCCCTCCCCCCACTCCCAAGCCAAACTGGTTGAGGTCCTTTGACCACACAGGATACTTACAGAATTTCCTGAGAAGTATCTCCAGCTTTGGGGGCATTTTCTTTCTCCTGCTTTTCCTTTGGTTCATTAAGTGGTTCTTCTTCTACCCAAATATCAGGTTTACTTACAACCACCCTGGCTCCAGGCATAATAGCACCATGGGATCCTAAAATCAGAGCTGAATAGAAAGGAGAATGAAGGGGTTTGGTGGCTAATGGTGGCAATGGGTTAGTCATGATTTTGGAAAAAGAACTGGGAAAAGTGTGATAAAAAAGGATCCTCATACCTAAGGATTTCTAGTACAGAAGAAAGGAATTATCTTAGGCATGTACAGAGAACCATTTATATTTGTTTGGAGGATGTTTTGTTTAAAACAACAATAACAAAGTAATTAGCTTTTTAAAAAGATTTCACTTGAGGTGGCTATCTTGCCTTTAAGCAAAGAAGAGATTGTTATAGCTACACCTGTCTTTATTCTCAGAATAAATGTGTGAGTAACTATTTCCAATTCTGAGTATCCCAATGGATTTTCTTGTATTAGATATAGAAACTTTCCTATATCACTGTCTGTTACCCCATTCTCACAACATAAGGACCATAATCCTCCCAACCCAGACACATGAGCATAAAGAATAAATCATAAGTCTTTATGAATTGCCAAGCCTATAAAATATTCTGAAAAGCATATGGAGATGAAATCAGAATGTTGGTGAGTATGCCGCTTCCTCTAAGTACCTGAGCAGAAAATAAAATTACAAACCCATTTACTATAAATAAGGCCTAAAAAAGCAGTTGGATACCCAACTTTCCCTGAGTTGTGAATGTCTTTTGTGCATTGAGTGAATTGATTCTTTTGCTTACTCTCTGTCTTGTACATGGCTCAAAAGGTCTAGATTCTGGAAATATCTGAGTATAGATGACTGAGGAGGAGTTGCTTTTTTTCTGTTCAGTGATGGTTACTTTAGGGTTGACCCGCTATTCTTCATAGGATACATATACCTATAAAAGAAACAATGAATTGGTCTCCATTAGGAGGCACCACAGAGTATTGGAAATGCATGAGATTATAGCAACAAAGGGTTTTAAAGTTGGAAGGCATATTAGAGATCATCTAGTCAATCTCCCCATTTTATACATGAGAAAACTAAAGAGCTAATAGATCATGTCAGAGGTATGTGGTCCAAGGACTCTTAGGGGATGAATGGCATAGTGGAAAGGTTATCAAGCTAGGATCAGGAGAATGGGATTTCCTGGACAAATCTCTAGACTCTGTGACTCATTGTCTGCTACTTCTGAAGGATTTTTGTTGTTTGATTGTTCAACTCTTCAGAACCCCATTTGGGATTTTCTTGATACTGGATATAGTTTACCATTTCCTTCTCCAGCTCATTGTACAGATGAGGAAACTGAAGCAAACAGGGTTATGTAACTGGCCTGTGGTCTAATAAGTGTCCAAGGCCAGATTTGAACTCATGAAGATGAGTCTTTCTGACTTCCGTTCCAGCACTCTATCCACTGAGTCCCTTAGCTACCCCTCTGAGGGATGGTGTGGGTGGCACAGTGGATAGAGCACTGGGCCTGGAGTCGGGAAGACCTGAATTCAAATCTGACTTCAGACACTTCCTAGCTGTGTGACCCTGGGCAAGTCACTTCACCTTGTTTGCCTCAGTTTCCTCATCTGCAAAATGAACTGGAGAAGGAAATCGGAAACCACTCAAGTATCTTTGCCAAGAAAACCCCAAATGGGATCACAAAGAGTCAGGCATGACTGAAACGACTAAACAACAACAATAACAAAGGGAAACCATGTTATAGCATTCCGCTGATCTACCAGGCTGATAACAAAAGAGGAAGTAAGTTTAGTATGGCATGACTCGAGTTCACCAACGGCAAGTAGGTACATCATAATCACTACCATCACCACTACCATCATCACCACCACCACCACCATCATCATCACCATCACCACCACCACTATCACCATCACCACCATCACCATCATCACCATCATCACCACCAGCACCACCATCACCATCATCATCATCATTACCACCACCACCACCATCACCATCACCACCACCACCACCATCATCATCACCATCACCACCACCACTATCACCATCACCACCATCACCATCATCACCATCATCACCACCAGCACCACCATCACCACCATCACCATCATCACCACCACCACCACCATCACCATCATCATCATCATTACCACCACCATCATCATCACCATCATCACCACCACCACCATCATCACCATCATCACCACCACTATCACCATCATCATCATCACCATCATCACCACCACTATCACCATCATCATCACCATCATCACCATCACCATCATCATCACCACCATCACCACCACCACTATCACCATCATCATCATCATCATCACCACCATCATCACCACCACCACCACCATCACCATCACCACCACCACCACCATCATCACCATCATCACCATCACCACCACCACCACCACCATAACCATCATCATCACTATCATCACCATCACCATCACCACCACCACCACCACCACCACCACCACCACCACCACCACCATCATCATCATCATCATCATCATCACCATCATCACCACCACCACCATCATCATCATCATCATCAATCTCCTTTCTTATTTCGGGAAACAGATCCCATCTTTGCTCTGTCTGCTTTAGTGCAAAGTTCATTCTCCTTAATAGAGAAAACCAGCAAAATAAAAGTTAAGCAGATTTGTCTTCTTTCCACCATCAATCTCATCATCCCATCCATTCTGAATACCAGTCCTGTCCTTTCTTTCAGCCTTCTCTTTTCCCAAATAGAGTTACAGTTTAGTCTAACTGTTCCACCCCAGTTGATTCCTCTGGGTTATTATGTGGACTGTGTTTGTTAAAAGAAGGATATGGTTATTAGTAGTGCCTGGCAAATAACAGGCACTTACTAAGTGCTTATTGGATTGGATTAAAAAAGCAAAAAGCCTGGCTTCTAGTTGGTAAGAGAGTTTTTGTTACAATAACTTGGTCTTCTCCAAATAAGACTATGGCAGAACATTCCAATCCCTTCTATATTAGAAGAAATTTTTGGTATAAAATTATATTAAAATTTATGTTTTAATATCATCATGAAATACAAAAATAAATCCATTCTTATATAGCTCCAGAATTAAAGCAGCACTACACCCAATAACCCTGAGTAAAAAAGGCAAAAGAACCACAGTGCTGGTACCATTGAAGAAAGCCGAGTTTTCTGGCATCATAATTATAGGATTTAGAGTTAGGAGAATCTTAGTTTTCATCTAGCCCAATCCCCTCAATTTGACCTAGAGAGGTCAAATAACTTGGTCAAATAGTTTTAGAATCAGTATTTGAACTCAGGTCCACTGACTCCAAATACAATACTCTCTTCGCCAAGCTAAACTGCCTCAAAGTCCTTGGAAACAGAACTGCACTAGTTTAGCCAAAATGTCCTTGACATAGGACCAATTCTAGCAGAGAGGATTTTAAGTTAATCTGAACATTTAGGTTCAACTGAGGCAAAAGAATTCATTGAAAGCTGTACATTTCCTCCACTGAGTTATGTCACTAAACTTGAGGGACTAGTGAAAGATCATTTGTTTTATACCATAAGAAGAAGGGAAGGGGAAAAAAAACAAAGCTGGTAAAAATTTTTCATGGGAACCAGGGTTACACTTAGCAGTCAGAGCCTCCTCAAATTATCTTATATTTACTTATACATGTTGGATCTCTTTGGTACAATGAAAGTTCCTTGAGGGCAGGGTTTGTTTTTCCTTTCTTCTTTGTTTGTCCAGTACCAGGGACAGTGCCTTGCATACAGTAGATACAACAAATACTTGCTGAACTGAACTGAGTTGAATTGGAAGTAGATGGAGATCCAGCCTCCTCTTTCTGTACCTTTTTCCTTTTCAGGGATTCAGCAGCCCAATGAATGTTATATTTAACCCCACCAAAACTCTGTAGAAAAACTCACGGTTAGAGGTGAAAAAAAACTTAGTATGGAGAAATTAGAGCTGGAAGTGGCCTAAGAAACAACACAGACTATCAGAGCTGGGAGGGGCCTTAAACAATAGGGAATATAGAATGCTGGAGCTGGGAGTGCCCTCAGAACATTGGACCAACCCCTGGGAGAGGTGAAACAGATCTTAGTGTCCACCTAGTCCAAAAGCTTCATTTTAGAGTTGTGGAAATCAAAGCCCAGAAGGGAAGGGGCTTGCCTGAGGTCACACAGGTAATTAGTGACAAACTGGGACCAGAATGTAGACTAATTTCCAGTTGGGGTTCACTTTATTCAAATAAGCTCAATTCAATTAAGTGCTTAGAATGGGTCAAGCACTGGACTAAGTAAGAAATGACAGGCCTTGTTTTTCAAAGATCTTCCAACCTATGTTGGGCATCCAACATGGACTCAAAAAAATATAGTTAAAGTTGGGATTTAGTCCTCATTAACCTTCCTTCTTCCATTTGAGGAACTGAAAAAATAATCAATAGCATTCTTCCATGAAGAGATACTGGGCAAAAGATATGGCTGATTACTGAAGACTAAGAGAGAAGGGAAAAGATCCAAAGAGTAGCAGTGGCAATCAGGGAGAGGAATAATTCTCTGGAGGAGTCCCCAAATATTGAGAAATCTAGATACGGCTGGGGAGGCAATGACCTAGGCAGCTCTGTTACAGACATTGAGACATTGGAGAGAGAATAAAAATGTTACCTTTCCTCTCTACAACACTGGATAGCTCATCTAAAGAATTTAGGTGGAGGGAAGAGGCAGGAAATCCTTATAGAGAGGATTTTACTCCAATTACTCCAAGTAATTCTAGGAGTCTATCTCTGTGAAATAGAAAATTGATACCCCACTTTATTCTGTATTCTGTATTAAGTACTGATTGAGAACTATATCTAGTACTTATGGATTAGAGTTAGATTTAATTTTGTAGGCTTTAATATTAGAATTTATTAGAGTTTAACTTCCCCATTTCCCCAGGCTACAGACTGGACTCAATCTCTCTTACCTTGGAAGGGGGAAAGGAGGATGAGTGGATGTGGTCATAAGATGTTCTGCCTGGTCATGAGCCTAATACTGGACCACTCTGGTCTAAGAATTGCCAACACAAGGCTTTCCAGAAGATGTTGACTGACATTGTGTTTTTCCATTGCCACAGGTCCTGGAGATCCCCTTGTGTGAGTCAGACCAAATATAAGCCCACACTGACCTCTGAGATACCGACCAAGCACAGTCTTAGTTTAGTTTTCATCACTGTACTTTATGTTACCAACTGTATAAAAAGCTGCTCTGACTGTCTGATGTGTCTCTGGCTAAAGAGGGGCCGTTGGCCTCTTTTATTGGTAATTGCTAGCCTTGACAATAAATTGATCATGGTTGGAACTCTGTGGTTCAGTTTCTTTTCATTGCAGATTTTTATCAAAACATGTTCTCTGGTTGTTCAAACAACAGTCTCTTTTGGTTTTATTTTTTTAAAACAAATTTCTCCCAGGTAGAGAGAATATTAGACTGGGTCAATCAATCAGTGAGTCCCAACTAGCATTTATTCAATGCCTATTATGTGCCAGGCACTGTACTAAGTGCTGGGGAGACAAAGAAAGGCAAGAACAGCCCCTGCCCTCAAGGAGCTCACAGTCCAAAAACATGCAAAGAATTATGCACAAACAAGATATATAAAGGTTATATAGGGAGTAATCTCAGAAGGAATCCACTAAGATTATGGGGGACTGGGAAAGGCTTCTTGTAGTAGGTGGGATTTTAGCTGAGACTTGAAGGAAGGAGAGATTTCTGGTCAAGAAGCGTGGCTCACTGACCCCACAGTTGAATGGAATACTGGGAAAAGGTCTTCAGTTTCACCTCACTCATCTAGTATTGACAGAGTGAGACTCTAAAACAGGGGTTATTAATCTGGGATTTAAAGACAGGTGTCAGTGGATAGATTTCAGGGGCTCTTTTAAGGTGAATTTGGATGGGAACATTACATCTTTATTTAATATAATTGATTTCCTTTGTATTCCTGGGTATTTTATTTTATGTATTTAAAAATATTATTCTGAAAATGGTTACCTAGTTTTCACTAGACTGCCAAAGAATGCTGTTACACACCCACAAAAGATTTAGAACTCCTGTTCTTAAGTGATTTACATGTCTAGACCTAGTTGCCAAAGGTGTGATGAGAGTTGAAAGGAATTTTCTCAGCTTTCCTCAAATAGCTATAAGTAATCATTAAGAAAAATACAAAAAAAATTGAAAAGGGAGACTTGCCCACCTAAGGGCTGGTTTTTGTTGGCTGGTTGAAACTAACTCATAAGTAGTAAAACATATTTAGGCTGTGGGCTTTCTCACAAGATATCTGGCTATTCCTATGTGGGAAAAAAGACTTGAGAATAGCTGAAATTAAGGGAAGAAATGGAAGATGGCAGCACAGTGGGAAAGAGCCCAGGAGATGATGCCAGAAGCTTTGTGTGTGCAACAAGATATGTATTTCCTGAAAGTGTCCTGTGGCCATGTGCATTGACTAAAAGTGTTCCTTCTTAAACAAGAAAATTCATGGGAGAGTTTGTTACTGTGTGTACTGGGGAAGGGGGATGTTCTGTTCTATTTTAATTCAATTACTTTTGCTTGGATCATTATACTTTTTAGGTCTTTTTAAGTCAATATGCTTATTAGGTCTTTAAAAAAAACCAAGAGCATCCATTAGAGTTCATAAGAACGGATGCTGACCCAACGCGTGCCTTGAATCTAGGCGTAGCTTTGAGGACATATGTTTGAGGAGGGATCAGGCTATAAAAAGTCCCTTCTATCTGTGAAATCCTGTTGATGCTGTGGTTCTATAAGCCTAATATAGGGTGGAATAACAGAGAGATCTAGGCAAGTGCACTCAGAAAAATCCGAGGGTCATTTCTAGCCAAGAGATGACCTGAAGGAGATGCCACCTGATTGGGTCTTGATGATGAGAGAGATGTTGACAAATAGATATGAGGAGAGAATACATTCTAGGCATGGGAAAGCACAGGGAGGTAGAGTACCCGACAAAAGTGAGGTACATCTAGGTGCCTGGTTTGGCTTTAACACAGAGTTTTAGGGGAGTACCATGAAAGAAAGCTTGGAGTCAATAGTAGGTTGGAGTCAGACCACAGAAGGTTTTAAACACCAGGCAAAGGAGATTATAGTTTACTTTTAAGGAAGAGGGAAGCAGAGAAACTTTTTTGTAGAAGTAAGACCTGTGTATTAGAAATATTATTTTGATAACTATGTGGTTGGTGTACTAAAAGGAGTAGAGACTACAACCAGGGAGACCAGATTATTGTAAAAGTCAAGGCCAGGAGTATGAGGTCCTGGACTGCTGTGGTGGCTTTTCTGCATGGGATATTTTCCATTTTTACTTAAGTGGGAATTTAAGTAAATTTTTTCCTTTTCCCCGGACCACTTGCATTAAAGTTTCATCTTTAGCTGTCTAATTAAAGGCTCTGTATGTATATTGAAGGAATTTCAGGGATCATTTAAGCAGACGGGGAGAAGCTCTTCCAGGTACTCAAGAAACCACACCATTAACTTGAGAGTATTGGCTATCACTGATAGAAACTGTGCTAATGATGGTGTATTTATCATTGAATGGAAAACAAAACATTTCATTGAAAGCCAATTGAGTTTGTCCTTTCTTTTGTAAGAGGCTGGCCAATCCCTACTAGTTGGGGATTTTGCCCTTCAATCACAGAAACATTGTGGCAGGATTATATTACAACCCTGGTTTAACATACAAAGCAATAGGGTAAAGATATCTTAATTTTAGGGCATTCGAGTTTTTGAATGTTTTCTTTTCCAGATTATTTTCTTTACCAGTTCATCTCAATCCAGGTCTTTCAAGTGGAAGATTTCCATCCCTCTTCCAGTAAACAGCCTCGGGGCTGCAGAAGGTAAGTGTAGGGCTTCAGTACACCTGTTAAAAGAGGTGCAGAAAATAAGGTATTTTGGTGGAGTGGAATAAGCACTGGATTGGGAACCAGAGGACCCAGGTTCGAATCCAGTACTATGTGACCTTTGTGGGGAAAATGATTTATTATATTGTTTAGAAAAATTATTATGCTGTTTAAATCCAGCTTGATGTAATCTGCACTCAAAATGTCACCTGACCCCAGTAACTCTTTAGGAATTTTAGAGATGACTAGAAAGTATTTTGGGTTCCCCCAGGTCCTGGATCAACTGAAAGCATTCTTGTTTTGGGTCTACCTAAGCTTCTGCTTTGGGTTCCTTTGTGTTTTGGCCTCACCCAAATTTTATTAAATATTTACATTACTTATACTCACCACAATCTACCTTGTTTTCAAGTTGTCCTCTCTGAGAAATTGCTATTTTTTATTTCATTCCTAGCAGAGATCACTGATTCATACTGGTAACTGGGTATGCATGTGTGTGTGGGTGTGTGTAAGTCTTAAATCTAAGACACTGAAAAGTTAAGTGATTTACCCACAGTCACATAGCTAGTCTGTGTCAGAGTTAGGATTTGAATCCTAGGCCAGTCCTCTAACGTCTACTGAACATATTGCTTTTCCTAATTATGATTAATAATAACATTTATAATCAGATAATTAAACAAGAATAATAAAATAGCTTGCTTTTACCTAGCACCTTAAGGCTGACAAAGTGCGTTGCACACATCATTTCATTTGATCCTGTGAGATGGGAAATGGAGACACAGAGAGGAGAGGTGAGCCTGTTTTCTGGTCTGGGTAACACCTGGCCCAGGATGGAGGCTTACATTCTCTGAGTTCTTTCCTCTACTCCAAGCTACCCTCTCTCTATTTGTATGTAAAAGGCTCCACATTCCTCAGTCATGCACACACACACACACACACACACACATACACACACACCTATATTGACTTCCAAGGGCAGTTCTACATATTTCCCTCTCAGCTGCCTGATGATATTTTCACTTTTATTTGACAAAACTTATTTTCCGGAAGAAAAAAAAATATCATCACGTTAGTTTGCCTGTGACAATACGCAAAATTCCAGGGAAGAAAATTCTTGTCACAAGATGTGAGCCTAGAATAAACCTCAGTGCATCTCACAAACTCACAATTCAATTTTCCCAACAGTTCTATGACATTGCTAATAACAGCTGCCATTTACATAGCATGCTGAGGTTTGCAAAGCACTGCACATATGGCCATCTCATTGGATCCTTACAACCACCTGTGGTGTTGGCACTATTATTTTCACCCCCATTTTACATATGGGAAAACTGTGACAGAGAAAGGTGAGTCACTTGTCCAGGGTCACACAGCTAGTAAGTTTCTAGGGCAGGATTTAAACCCAGGTCTTCCTGAGTTCAGGTCAGGCAGCAATCTTGCCCCACTACACCAACCTAGTTGCTTACTAGACCTAAATGAAACATTCCAAAACTCAAATCAAAAGCAAAACTAGAGAAAGTAGTTAGGGTCATCATCAGTTAGGGTCATCAAGATGGAAATCATTCCAATCTGCACAACTCCAGCGCTGAACAAAAGAAGTATTCAAAAATAACAATGAGCTCCTTGAGAGCAGTGACTGCCTTTTTCCTTTTTTTTAATCCCAACCAAGTAGCATGGTGCCTGGCACATAGTAGGCACTTAAATTTTTAATGATCAACTAACTTATCTAATTGTGGGACATGAGGCACAAAATACGTTAATAACATGAAATGTCACAATAGGGACATATTCAATGGGAAAAAATAAACCCTTCATTTATCTTAACAGATGTTGGCAAAACATTAAATGTGCGTGCACACACACACACACACACACACACACAGAGGCACTTGTTTTAAATTGGGAAAAGACAGTTGCATTTAGTGTCATAAATGTTTATACATTTGCCTCTCCAGGAAGTGCTGAAATTCCACTGGGTTTGTTTCTATTTCATAGTTCTCACTGGTGAGACATTCCGCGTTGTGCTTCCTTTCAGGGTCAACATTTCTGAAATAAATGAACCAAAATCTGACTGATGGATCTGTTTAGAATGTCAACTTTTTTCTGCTTGTTTAAATATCTGAGACCTGCAAAGTCTTCACATACCAAGACTTGCCCTCAAATAATCTTTTAAAAAACTAGATGCTTAGATCTCCTCTTTGTGGAGTGTCAGATCATAACTGTGCTGATGTTAAATTTGTAAAATGACACTGAGGTATCCATAATTTCACAAATGGCATTGTTTGGTATTCTATTCTGAAAGATACTGAGCCTTAGTCAATGTGTATTTGTTAGCCATGGCCACAGAGAAAATGTCACAGTCACAGCCATCTCAACTGTGGCTTTCTTTGGTACCTTGCTTGACTCATAAAAGTACATACACACACACACACATATGCACACACACCTCTATGCATAAGCAGTGAGAAAATTCCAAAATAAAGGGATGAGTAGAATGATGAATATGAAGAGTCCTGGCCCGAGAGTCTGCAAAGCTGCGCTACAGAGTCTCACAGAAGACCTGGGAGCTGTCCTCAAGAATCTGGAGAAGCACCATGTGGAAAAGGAATTAAATTTATTCTGTTTGGTGCCAGAGGGCAGAAAGTGGGGACAAGAGGTAAATGAATGCTTGAGGGTAAGGAAAAATTCTTAACAATAAGAACCGTGGGAACTGGGGGAAGGTGGAAAGAACCGATTCTGGAGCTGATGCATGGACTTCTCGGTGGCAGCCTTCACATATGGTGGCTGACCACTCGTCACGGGCATTGTAGTGAGCATTCTTTTCAGGGCACAGGTGGGCTGCTGGGGCCCCTTCTCAGCTCTGTGAATCTATGATAGCCTTGTGACTCCTGTGGGCTTTTCCCCAACGGATAAAAATCAATATGGTGCTGACACCATCTGACTTCTTTCCGCAGTCACAAGTAACTGAGCAAAGCATCTCGCTACTAGGAATAATTAGTCAGTTAATTACTATTAGAAAATGCTTGATGACAACTGTCTCCCTGGAGACAGTGGACACACAGTGGATAGTGTCTCAGTGGACACACGCAGGGTGGCCTCCTCCTTGTATTGACCTCGCTCTGGTCCTCTTGTCAGAGGGGGCTTCCCCAGATTCCTGTGTATCAGTTTGTCTTGAGTGCTAAAGTCTCTGACCCTAGTCTGCTCACCTCACCCCACTGTTTTGCCTCAGCCACCAGATTTATAAAGATAACTGTTGTTTAGTTGGTTTTCGGTCATGTACAACTCTTCATGACCCCTTTTGGAGTTTTCTTGGCAAAGATCCTAGAATGGTTTGCCATTTCCTTCTCCAGCTCATTTTGCAGCTGAAGAAATGAAGGCAGACAGGGTTAAGTGACTTGCCCAAGGCAACACAACTAGTAAGTGTCTGAGGCTGGATCTGAACTCAGGAAGATGAGTCTGGCCATGTCTAAGCCTGGTGTTCTGTGCATTATGGCGCCACCTAGCTGCCTCTATAGCAATAGCAGCACTTTTACAATGCTTTAAAGTTTGGAAAGCAATTCACAAATATCACATTTTATCCTCATAGCAACCCTGGGAGGGAGATGCTATTATTATCCCTATTTTATAGATGAGGAAACTAAGGCCGATAGAGATCAAGTGACTTGTTCTAGATCACATAGCTAGTCTGAGGCTGGATTTGAACTCAGATCTTACAGATAGTTACTATTAATGGTATATTGTATTCTAAGCAATGGAAATCTAGATACAATATAGGTGGTAAATTCTATTAACCTGCATGTTCGTTTATCTAGAATAGCCCCTTCTCTGGCCAAGCTACGGTTGGGTGATCTAGGCTGGAGCAATTGTCAGAACTAGCAAACCTAAAAATGCAGTGCTGACAACCTGCCTAAATATATGCATGTTAACCCTTTTCTAAAACTCTGAAATAAAACTTAAAGCAGAATTTCAAAGTATAAAGGCAGAGAACCTAGGAGCTGTTTGTTAACTTTCTACATTAAAAAAACTGATATGGATTGTTTTAAGGGCACTCTGCTTACATTTTTTTTATCTAGCAGAATGAACTAATTATGAAATGTATGCGTCAAAGATTTCAATTTCAGGCTTGACTTTACTTTGAAGATTAATTTTTTTATTTTATCATCTTTACAGGCAGCTCAGTGGACAGCCTGGCTGAATGTTACTCATTGTTCACTGATGTATGAAGTGTATTTAATCAATGTGAAGAAAGTGATATTAAACTATTATCAGCTGCCTTGAATGCTCTAAAAATCACCAAAGAAAGGTCAAGAAGTAACATCTCTGCTAATAATATGAGAAACAATGTATTTAACTTATTCTTTACATCACAGATTTTCAATGATCTGGGAATCGTTTTGTCAAAGTAATGAAAATATCGAAGGTGATTTCTCCCAATCTTATTTTTGATGTGTGGGTGTTTTCCCCCTCTTCCCAAAGGTTCTGTTTTAAACACATAAGAAAAGCTATATATTTGCCAATTTATGTTTGATGGACCCCAGTGTTCCATGGGATGCAATTCAGGGTTCTATAGAGAAATGTTCATCATAGCAATATTTCCCCCCCTAAAATATTTGGTATGAAATCACGAACTTATTTCAATATTTCAAAAAATGAAAGATTATGACTTCCAGTAAAACTGATCATGGGCCCTACATATCTTAATGAGCTGCTGTGGCCAAAAAATATATAATTCATTTATTAATTAAAATGCTATCACCCAGGGTTATCTTTCTGGTAATGAGCCTCTCTGAACTTAGGTTCATCCTCAAACAATACATATATACTATCCATTGCTAGGTCCATGCTCAAAGCTTTTCACACTGGAAGAACCCAACAGTGCTTGCATGTTTCTGGAATAGCCTATGAAGGAGATGGTTTCAGAGCAACCTGGGAAGACTTATATGGGCTGATGCAGAGTTAAGTATTCAGAACCAGGAGAACAGTAAATACCCTAACAACAACATTGTAAAAATGAACAATTTTGAAAGTCTTAAGAATTCTTACCAATCATCATTATATAGGCCCAATGATGAAGAAAGCTACCCACCTCTTGACTAGTATACAGGATGAAACACATATTTTGGGTGTGACCAATATAGAAATTTATTTTGTTACGCTCTTTTGTTACAAGGGTTCTTTCTTTTTATTCTTCATCTTTTTTTTTGGTAAGAAGGGGATAGAGAGAAAAAAATACTCCATAATTGAAAAAAATTTAAATAATATAGGTTTACTTCCATTTTATGAAAAAGCAGTCAAGTAAGGCTTTAGTGGGGGATGCAATTATATATATGTATGCACACGCACACATATACATTTATATGTTAAGAATTTTTAACCTAGGGGTATGGATTCATTTTTTTTATTTTATAATTATATTTTAATATAATTGGTTTGCTTTGTAATCCATGAGGCAGTTAGATAGCATAGTAGATGGAGTCAGTAGTGACCTGAATTCAAATTCCACCTCAGATATTTACTAGCTGTATGACCTTGGGCAAATTATTTAACCTCTTTGAGCCCCAGTTTCTTTATGTGTAAAATGCGCCTGGTAATAGAACTTAGCTCACTGGGTTGTCGTGAGAATCAAATGAGATAACATATGCAAAGTGCTTTGCACATCTTAAAATGCCATGTAAATGCTAGCTATTGTCATCAACCTATGGATTTTGTTTTATGCATTGATGAACATTGTTCCAAGAAGGGGGCCCATAGGCTTCACCAGATTACCAAAGTTATCCATGACATAAAAATGGTGAAGAACTTCTCGCTATATCTGGTCATATTTTAGTATTAAAATAATTTTAATTGTCTTTGTTCGGTGGTTTTTCAGTTGTGTCTAACTCTCAGTGACCCCATTTGGGGGGTTTTTGGCATAGATACTGGAGTTGTTTGCCATTTCCTTCTCCAGCTCATTTTACAGATGAGGAAACTGAGACAAACAGGGTTTAAAGTGACTTGCCCAGGGTCACATACAGCTAGGAAGTGTCTAAAGCCAGATTTGAACTCAGTAGGATGAATCTTCCTGACTCCAGGTCCAGCGCTCTATGCACCATGGTGCTACCTAGCTGCACCAAAGTAACTCTATATATCTGATGATCCTGGAGACATGCCCTTCCTTAGACCACCCCCTGCAAAAGGATTTATGGATTCTGTCACCACACAGTAATCAGTGAAAAACAGCATGGATGGAATGCTAGTCTTGGAGTCAGGAAGACCTGGGTTCAAATTTGAACTCTGATACTTATTCCCTTTGTGACCACAGGCAAGTTGCATAACCTCACCAAACCTCATTTCTTCATCTGCAAAGTGAGAAAAATATCTGTAATGCCCGTGTCAGACAGTTGTTGTGGTGCACTAGTCAGTCACAGAATTTCAGAGATGGATGTTATCTCTTCAGGCTTCTAGAACCACCCATAGCTGAATGAATCCCCATTACAACATTCCTCTATAAGGAGTGTTTATCCAGCTTTTCCTTGAAGACTTCTGGTGGCGCAGAGCCCACAGCAACCTCTGGGAGCAGCCCATTCCCACTTTGGGTAGCTCTAATTATCAGAACTTAATTTTCTTTTTCTTTTTTTTTCTTTATATCAAACAGACTCCACTAATGACTCCTACAGAAAGGATTCAATGAAGTTCACTGCCTCTGCCTTCTGGGGCAGAACAACTCTGATGCCTTTTCTATGTGATAGCCCTTCAAATACTTGAATATAATATAGCCATCTTTCCCTTACTAAAGCTTTCTTTCTCCAGGCCAAACATCACTAGCTTAGTCAATTGATCTTCAAATGGCATGAATTTGAGATCTAGAAATTTTAAATTTTTTTGTACAATTGGAAGGGGCTGTATGATGATGCAGTGCTAACATTATAACAGGGGGAGAAGAAAAAAGTGTCCATACAGAACTTTAATGTCCTCAAATAATATTGAGGGAGGTAAATAAAAAAATGGGACATGGGAGTTGATCTATTCTGTTCTGAGGTTTTGGAGAGGGGAGGATAAAAGAAATATAATAGTGTAGAAAGGAGGAAAAGGGAGTGGAACTCGGAATTTCTCATAATCGGGATGTGTGAGAAGAAAAGTATAAAGATGTCAAAGAAGAGCTGGGAAGAATGGGAGCAGATGTGGCTCTCACTCTTATCTGAATCAGGCCAGAGAGGATTTAACACACACATACACACATGCATGCGCGCACACACACACACACACACACACACACACACATATGCCTGCGTGCGTGCGTGAACATAGTTTGGTGTAGAAACATATCAAGGAAAACATCAGGGGTGGGGAATGAGGATAAGAGGAAGTTAATACCAGGGAAGGAACAGCCACAAGTAAAACAAATTTCCTGGTCCTGGAAGGAAGGAAGATTAAAAAGGTAAAAAGAACAATAAAGAATTAGACTTGAAGAAGGTGCCCATCAAGTAAAGAATGAAAGAACAATTTGTGGTATATAAACGTAATGGAATTTTACTTTGCTGTAAGAAATGGTGAAAAAAAAGAGGATTTTAGAGAATTCTGGGTAGTAGTAAACTTATACAAAGCTAAGTGAGCAGAAACAGGAGGACAATTACAAAGACAATCACATCATAAATAAAAATTGCTTTGGAATCCATAAGGACCCTGCCATAACCAATGATGTCTTCAGGGGGCAGAAAGGACTGATGGTGTAAAAAGAGACATATGTGTTTGGACTTAGCTTCGGTGAGAATTCATTCTGCTTAACTATGTATGCTACAAGAGATTCTTTTTCTTTCTCAGTTTTTAAATTGGGGAATGATGATAGGAAGGGTTAGCAGTAACTATGCCAATTTTTTTTTTAAAAAGAAGGCCACTGGATAACAGAATGATACATAGGGAAGCAAGACAGTCAAAAAGTAAAGTATGAAATTTATTATATTTTTCAAAGAAAAGCTAATAGTAAGAAATGGAAATTCATAGTTTCCTTGGCAATCTTCTGCTGTATATATGGAAATGCCCTTTTTGGTGTTTAAAATCAGAAGAAAAATGAAATTAAAAAATCAAAACTGACAGGTGACAAAATGTTATTGGGGCTGTTAATTTTGTAGGAACCAAGTTTTACACCAAAGGTGCACACTTGGTTGACCAAAAGTCAGCTTATACAAGCTTAAGATAGTCTTTCACAACCACTTTAGAGCGATCAGAATTTGAAGACTTTTAGGGGAGAAGGATATCTTCAAGTATTTGAAAGGATGTCACTCATAAGAAGGATGAGACTTGTTCTCCCTGCCCCCCACCCCTGTCCCCAGATGGCCCAACTAGGGAAAGTGCAGAGAAGCAGATTTCTGATTAGTGTAAGGACAAACTTCTTAACAGAGCTGGTCAAAAGTAGAATGGCCTGCTTTGAGTCATGTCTTTGCCCCTCACCTGTGATCAAGAGAAGGCAAGGCAGCTACAAATTGGTGATGGTGGAAAAGGGATTCTCAGCCAGACACAGGACTAAATGGCCTTTGAGTGCTCTTCCAACACCATTACTCGGGGGTGCAGAGATGATATGATCTTTATGATGGATTTGTTATGCTGTATAACTGTTTTGATATGTTATGTAATAAATATCAGCTAAACATTAGAAAGGGAAGTTAGGGTATGCCGTGAATAGAGCCCTCAGCTTGGAATCAGGAAGACTTGTCTTCCTGAGTTCAAATCCAACCTCAGACACTTAATAGTTGTGTGACCATGGACAAGTCACTTCACCTTGCCTCAGTTTCCTCATGTATAAAATGAGCTGGGGAAGGAAATGGCAAACCATGTATCTTTGCCAAGAAAACCCCAAAAATGGGGTCACAAAGAGGCAGACATGATTGGAACAACAACAAAACATTAGAAACGGAGAAAGTCCATACCAGCTGGTTGCCTTCCAACTGCTCGATTTTAAGATTAGCTTAAATAAAGGAAGATGTTGGGCTATGTTTATATCTTAATTTTGTATCACCACCACTTAGCACACAAATGTGCTTAATTAATATTTGTTGAGTGACTGACTTGTCCATGCTACAAATTTATGGTGTAGAAATCTGCCCTGCATATAAATTGATCTGTTTTCCATCAAGATATCCAGGTTTAACTTATACTTTCTATATTGGTTGATTACCATTTGATGATCCTGGAATCACTTCTATAGCTCTGAAAGGGACATGCTCATGCCCTCCAATTTCTAGCCTGGCTCTAACCAAGCAGAAACTGGTTTCAGAAAATCTCTGTCTAGATACCATGCACTCTTCTTCCCTAGAACCTTAGCCTAATTCATATACTAAGATAAATTATGATTTTTCTCAAGAATTTATAAAACTACAAAGATTTATAAGGATAAAAGGATTTTTGAGCCAGTAGCTAAGGCCTTAAAAATTAGTTGATCTAACATTCTCACTTTATACAGGAAGAAATAAATGCAGAAAAATTAGATGACTTGCCCAAAGTCATGCAGAGATCAAGTAACAAATTTAGGATTCAAATCCAGGTTCTGACTTTGAAATTATGGTAATTTCATACAAGGAGGCAATTTATTATTTGAATTACAAAAGGAAAAAAAATTCTTCTCAGTACATTAAGAAAAGTAATAAGAAAACAGTTTTGGCCATCATGCACGTACAGTAAATTACTATTCTATATTAACATATTTTTCCTATACATCTAATTCATTTTGCTTATAGCTGGTGAATAATGTACATCACAGAAGAAAATTTTTCATATTAAACTTAAATATCCCCCATTAAATTATTATTGCAAATGAAATAATATTTGCAAAGCACTTAGCATAATGCCTGGCACATAGTAGGTGCTTAACAAACGCTTTTTCCCCCTTCCCCACCATTAAATTCCTCTAAGGAGTTGAGTGGTATAGTAAAAAGAGAATAGAACCTATAGTTGACTCCCAACTCTCTTTCTTACTAGGCCCATGACTTTGGGGATGCCATTTTTCCCTCTCTAAACAACCTGTTTCCTCACTTGTAAAATGTGGGTTGGTGGTACAACATCCCTATGACATATGTCACATGGGCAAAGAAAGTGCTTGTCCATTATCTGCTACAGAAATGTGTGACACGATCTTGTGAAGAATGAAATCACCTCATTGAGCTTTCCATTGGTTAAGTACTGGTCACATATATGTAAGCTTATTCCATAAGGGATCTTCAACTCTGGAATGTACCCACTGGCTTGGTTTGTTGGTCCCTGCATGATTTATGGCCCACCTTAAAAAGAAGACAAAATACAGATCAGTAATCTTATCAACAAGGATGAAATAACTGAAACAGACCTTTGGTTACATAATTATTAAAAGCATTGACACTTTAACATTTTTATTGGTATCTTTTGTTTTTATATAACCTTATTTCTGAAGATATCTATAAAGCAAGCCATCTTCTATAATAAAGAATAAAAAATATGGAGGTCAGTAAGCAGTTCAGCAAAACTAATACATTAATAAATTTCTATAGTAAATGCAGTTTTCCATATCCATAATCTCCTAAATCTGAAAAGAAAGGAGGAAAGGAACACTACTTTAAAAAAGTATTATTGATATCTTTAATCATTCCCCAATAAGTTCCCCCATAATTGAACCCTCCCTTGTAACAAAGATCAATAGTTAGACAAAAGTAAGCCACAAGACTAACTAGCAAATGCCATTAACAAGGAATACTATACTCTCTGTCATAATTCTCTCTCCACTGAAAATCAACAGTCTTTATTAAGCACCTACTGTCTGCCAGACATTGGGCTAAATTTAGGCTGGGAATACAAAGAAAATAAAAGGACAATCCTTGACCTCAAGGAGCTTACAGTCTAGTGGGGAAAAGTGTGTTTCATCATTTACTCTTCTGAATCTTGATTAATCATTACAATTAGTCAATTTGGCCACATTTTTGTGCTGTCTTTGTTTACATGATTGTAATTATTTTGACTATATTGTTCTATTAGCTTTGCCCTCTTGACTGTCTCAGTTCATACAAATCTTCTTAGGTTTCTCTCAATTCTTCATTATGTCACATAATCACAGATGATAATTTGTTCTGCCATTCACCAATCAATGAGTACCCACTTTATCTCCAGGTGTTTCCTACCTAAAGGAGCATTGCTACAAATCTTTTGGCATATATAGGACCATTCTGTGTTTGATCCTCTCGGGAGCATATGCCAAGTCAATTATTGTGCCAAATGAAATGAAAAACTTTTATCAAAAAATTCCAAATAATTTTCCAGGTTAGCTAGAACCAATCCATAGCATATTAATATACTAATCTTCTTATAGTTCCTCTACCATACAACTATTCCCATTTTAAAAAACATTTTTGCCATTTTGATGGTGTAAGATCAATGGGGAATAAGATCTTCCTCTCCCATCAATAGGCCTCATGTGGAGCCCATTAAGGGAAGCTTGCATGGAGGAAGGCTTACACACTTTTTGTTAATTTCTAATTAGGCACTGAGTCAGGAGGGTCCTGGCTCTGAACCTATTAGCTGAAAGAGGTGAGATTTTGCTTTTGGGGTTCACTTACAAGAAGGATCTCATGATTCCCTGGTTGAGACTCTGAGTGACTGTCTATTCAGAGTTCCCAGCTGCTCAGAGGTAAAGGCTCTCTCAATGTAGTGGTGAATGTAAAGTATATATAGCAGTCTCTCTTTGATTCAGGCAGTAGAGCCCTGTCTGTTGGTCTTTATTTCTCTTCTTTGTATTTTCTCTGTTCATATTTCATGTAATTAAAGAAGATTGTTGACCCCTGAAACAACCATCTTTCCTTGTAAAGTAGATAAAAGAACGTGCACTAGCAGCCATCCCAAGTATGCCACTGTGCTTGTTGTTACAGTTGGATATGAAGTAAAATTCATACTTGTTTTAATTTGTATTTTTATTATTAGAAATGATAATTAGTAGAAGCAACCATAACTAGTAACTATTAGTAAAATTTTGATTACACAAAATTAGAAGCTAAAATGAAAATAGAAACTGAGCAGGAAAAAAAGAAAACCTAATAAATGTGCAAAAATCTGATATCCAAGACTGATAGGGTCTTGACACAAATATATCAACCAAAGAGTCATCCTCTAATGCCCAAAAGTTATATGAATAGTTTTCAAATAAAGAATTGTAAGCAATCAAAAACATATGAAAGACACACCAAGGAAAAAATGATTTCAAAGCTATAGTCACCTAAGGAAAGGCATTTTCAAGGATTATAACCCTTCACAGAGAAAAAGTTGGTGCTTTAAGAAAGCACCAACCCCTTAGAGTCTAGCACAGAGCCACACCTAAGGGGAGGGGGAGAAAGACATGTTTACATTGCAGGAATTGTTAGTTATCTCTATGCCACATATAATTTGTACATGTGTGCCTTTACCATGGTACTCTAAGTTTAGCTAATTCTTCCTATGCTATTTGCATTTGTGGCAGATTACACTCCAGATTTGAGGAGGAAAGTCTTATACAACTTTTCTCACCATATAATCTTAGCAAATACTTTTTTTCCCTAAAGGCAAATTGTCTGGCTACTTAATTGTTAATGGAGAGCATACTTGTTGGGGCTTAGGAACAACAATGATAGAAGTCTGGCCTCTCTGGGAATCCCAAGCAATAAATGTGAATTCAGGTCAGGGGTTGTAGCTGGAAAGGGACACCACATAAGTAAACCCCTAAAGGTAGAGAAAAGGCTAACAAAAGGCAGTATGTGGTGGGGGAGAGGTATCAGGGTTACCCTATGGGAATAGAGTTACATCAAACTGGTTTAAGCAAAACTAAATGAAGAGACAAAAATATTGATTTAAAAAAGGAAGAAGTTTAAAAAAAACAGGGAAAAATCAATATTAGAGATATAAATGGAGAAAGATACAAACCTAACTCATAACTAAATTTGAGTGAACTAAACAATTCACTAAAATAAAAGTTAGTGGAAGAACAAATACGAAAAAAAAGCTCCACAATTTGTTGTTTACAAGAGTCTTGTAAAAAGCAAAAACAATAAAATGAGAGCTTGGAACAAGATTTGCTATGCATCAAGTGAATTCAAAAAACAGGAATCGTAATCATACTATTAGACAATGAAAAAATAAAAATTCAGAATGCCAACAGAAAGAAACAAGGAAGCACCTCTATCCTTAAAGGATCCTTAATATAATCATCAAAAAATGAACTATTATCAATAGCAAATGTGTGAGGCAGCAAATATTATAGCATATAAAGTTATAATGGAAAATTTAACTGAATTACAGAAATACATTGAGCAACAACATAATGTTAGGACCCTTTGATGGTCTTTTTGCAAAGCTAGAAAAATCTAAAAGAGATAAAAAAGAGAAAATATAGAATTAAACAAACTTGGACAATTTAGAGCTAAAGGGATTTAATGCCTTCTGAGTGGAACCACTAAAGAATGTGTGTGTGTGTATGAAAGTATGTGTATATGTATGTGTGTATATATGTATTTATTTATGCATATGTACATATTTGTACACATATACACAGACACATATATTCAGCACTCTATGGCATTTTTTACAAAAATGGAACTCACATTAAGGCACATAAAAGTTGGAAATAAATGTAAAAAGCAGAAATACCACACATATTCCTTGCAGAGAATACACAATAAAAGTAATAATCAATTCAGGAAACATAAGAAAAAGACATAGACCTATAAGAAATTAAGATTTAATAATGAAATACTAAAAATCAAGTGAAACAAAGAACAAATCATAGAAACAACAACTATGTGAAAAGCAATGATAATGAGACAATAAAATGTCACAATTTCTGGGATGCAACTACACCAATTCTCAGAGGAAAAATCATATTCCTAAAATCATAAGGCAACAAAATATAAAAATGAACTGAACTAATGAACTGAATATAGAATTTAAAACTAGAAAACAAACAAATAAAATAAACAAAAATAGGAAACATTAAAAGTTGAAGCACATGAATTCAAAACCAAAAAGACTATAGAACTAATAAGCAAAACTAAAACCTTGAAAAGATGAATGAAAGTTTGAAAAGATGAATAAAATTGACAAATCCTTAGCCAACCTAGTGAAAAAAAGAGAGTGGAAAACTAAATTAATAAAATAAAATGATATTAAGCCCAGAGGACATAAAAATGATTATCAGAAACTGCAATATGCAATGTACAAACAAAATCCAGAATTCAAAACACATTATCCACAAAAAATTAGATACTTTAATTTATAGATTGCCAATAAAGATCTTCAATATTCCAAACTCAAAAAAAGAAATTGACCTAATTGTAAAGAAATTACCAAGGGATAAAGGATAAGGAGTGATTCTGGTCAAGATAAATTGACAGAACAATTCTAGCAAGATTTGAAAGAAAAATTAATGCCTGTGCTGCACATATTATTCTCAAAAGTGAGAAAAAAATATTCTACTGAAGTCTTTTTATAAGACAAAGAGACTTAATAGCAAAAAAGGAAAGATAAAGAAAAGAGAAATATAGTCCAATGTCACTCATAATTAAACAACTGAGACTTTTAAAATGAAATATTGGCAAAAAGATAAGACTTTATCTAAAAGATCATTCACTATGATCAAGTCAGACTTGTGCCTGGGATGTAAGGATAGGTCAACATTTGAAATCAATTAATATAATTAATCATATTAAAGCAGAAACATCCTACAAAATACAACACTTTAAAAAAGCCCTACAAAGTACAGACATAGAGCAGGGATTCTTAAGATTCTTTTTTTTAAAATGTCATGGACCACCTTTGACAGTCTGGTAAAGCTTCTCAAAGTAATATTTTTAAATGTGTATATAATAAAATACATAGGAATATAAAGGACCCAATCTTATGTAAATATAGTTATCTAAATGTATTTTTAAAAGTTTATAGACCCCCCAAATTTAAAAAAAAACTGACACATAGGGGTCATCTTTTAAATATGATATTATCTATGAACAAAATCTATCATTATTTGCAATTGGGGAAAAATTAAAAGCTTTAATCTTGTATTTACAGAGAAAGGACATTCTTTTCCCTACTTTTTTTCACAAGTTCTAGCAAAGCTAGCAATAGCAACAGGACCAGAGAAAAGACATGAAAGGCACAAAAAACTATCCGTTTGCTGATGACATAATCATTTATTTAGAAAATCCCAAAGAACCAGTGAGGAAACTAAGTAAACAAATTGAGTAAAATTGCAGGTTACAAATAAAATCCTGAAAAAAAAACAGCAATTCTTTGGTAGCAATACAAAATCCAGGAGATAATAATAGGAAGAGAAGTCACATTCAAAACAATTACAAAGTACACAAAATATGAGAGTACATCTACCAAAGTACATTAGAAACCTCTGTAGATACAATTATAGACCACTCCTTAAAGAAATAAAGAGCAATTTAAATGGCTGGAGTAATATTCAGTGCTCATGGGTTGGCTGTGTCAATGTAATGATAAACGTGAGGCTACCAAAGTTAGTTTAGCACTATGCCAATTAAACTACCAAGGGGGTACTTTACAGAGCTAATAAATAATAACAACATTCATTTGGAGGAACAAACGGTCTAGAGTATCAAAGGAAATAAAGAAAAAAATGTAGGAACAATGGGGAATTAGTACTTCTACCTCAAATTATTTTCTAATGCAATAATAGCTGTCAATACAGCTGTCAATAAACACTTATTAACTACGTTCTAGGCACTGTGCTGAGTGCTAGACATACAAAGAAAGGCATAAGACAGTCCGTGCCTTCAAGGAACTCACAGTCTAATGGAAGAGACACCTGAAAATTACTACATACAAACAAGATACAGAGAGGTTAAATTGGAAATAATTAATAGAGGGAATGTATTAACCTAAGGGGGATCACGAAGCCTTTGTGTAGAAGATGGACTTTTAGGGATGACTTGAAGAAAGCCTAGAGGCAGAGATAAAGAGGGAGAGTGTTCCTGGAAAGGGGAAAAGCTAGTGAAAATGTCCAGAGTGTGAGCAACAGTAAAGAGACCAGCATCACTATATTCTAGAGCTTGGGAGAGGAAGGAGCAACATGTGAGAAAACTGGAAAGGTCGCCAGTTGTGAAAGGTTGTGAAAGGCTTCAAATGACAGAGGATTTGATCCTGAAGGTAATGGGGAGCCACTAGAGTTTATTAATAAGGGGAGTGACATAAATCAAAACCATTTGGTTAAAGAATGGAAAAGTAGGCTAACAGACTAGACAAGGAAAAATCAGAATAAATAAACTCAACAAGCCCTTCAAAATATTTTTAAAATATTACAAAAACCTAAAAATATTACTTACCCTGAAAATCAGAAATCAATTTCTGGGAAGCTGCCAAGCAAAAAATAAGTTTAGACCAACATTTGGCACCAGCTAGGTAACTCAGTAATAGCATTAATCTAAAAGGAGAGGTTACTGAGTGATGAAGGTAGGGGTAGAACCTGGAAGCAACAATGGGGAACCAGGAATATTCTTAACTCCTGCCTTAAACAAGGAGAATGTGTGAAGGTGGACCCAGTACTGGAAAGGGTAGTCAAGAAGCCTATGGCATCTTGGGTGAGCCAAGTTTCAGTGGTAGCTAGAAGATGGAGGGAGTGGGAGAGAAAAATACTTAGGATGAAGGAGAGTTTGTTGCTTATGGACCAGGCATTCCAGAGGGCACAGTGGAAGGGCTGGGTGGTGTCTGGTTGAAATGTTGTGGTGGAAGGATTGAAGGAGATGAGAATAAGGAATCAGGAGGTGGGTAGATGGGGTGGGGGAGATGGAATATTGATGATGACCTACAGAGGTTCATAATCATTGGAACTTGAAGGGCATGACCGGGTATGAGAATGTTCTTCCTGACTCAAAGTAAGCGTCTGAGGCCATATTTGAGTTCAAACTTTCCTGACTCCAGGTGCAGGGCTCCATCCACTATTCACCTCCCACCCAGGGTTACTGTGAAGACCAAATGAGATAACAGATAGAGATGGAGCACTTTGCAAAGCTCAAAGAGCTATAATGCCAGCTCCCAGCTCCCTGTCCACCAGTCTTCTCTTAGCTCCTTCCCAGAATCTTAGATAGCATGCTTATGCCTCCCCTCACATTCTGGCTTGCCCTCCTGTGCATACCTTCTGCTTATCATCTTCTTTCTTTCAACAGAACCCCAAAGAGTCCAACTGAATATTCTGTTCTACCGCTGAACCGTTCTACCGTTCTCACCACTGAACTAAATTTTGTTTATGCAGATCCACTATATGTGAAGAGAAATTAATTCTCAACATGTTAAATAGATTGTCATAGTTGTTGATCCTTCAGTAGCAAAATACAATTGAATTGGGATTGAACAGTGTGATATAGTTAGTGGGACACACATTGGGCAGAGAGTCAAGAAACCAGAGTTTTAGTTGCTACTCTCCTCTTAAACTTGCTTCTCCTCTCAGGATCTCATTCCTCAGCTAGAAAAAGGAGGCAATAGACTGGAGAGAGAAAAAAGTATCTTAGCTAATTACTTAGGGATAAGGAGTTACTGGTGTTTATTGAGTGTGTGTGTGTGTGTGTGACATTATCAGACCTGTGCTTTAGGAAAAATCACTTTGGTGGCTCAATGAGGTGGCTCGAGAGATAATGGGCTCCCTGGATTTCCACCTCATAGTTGGAAGACCACTTATCAGAGGGATGATGGAGAGGATGAGTTAGATGATATGACCTCTGAGCTCCCTTCTGTGTCTGGGATGCTTTGGAATATAATGTGCTTGTTGGACTCCAGGCTCAGAGAACAAACTCTTCATCCCTCACATAAAACCAACTTACAGAAGAGAGATTGCATCTCATGTGGGGGAAAATTCTTTTTAAAAGTAATGTGTTGTTGTAAGTGATTAATGCATTTGTGTATGCTCTTATGGATTATGTAAGAATAGCTTTCTTTTGTGAATGAGTCATAAAAGTAATAATTTATCTAATCACTCATTCTTTATTAAGTAGATAATTTCATAGCTTTCCGTTTTTGTGATTCAGAACGGGATAGATTGTTTTTACTAGTTCAACAGTTGACCCTTGGTTAGCCAAATATTTGTCATGTTCTCTGGAATAATTAAATATATTCCAATGATATAGCTTGCTAATTTCATTATGTAACATATAATTAACCATAACATTGCATTAATTAATGTTGAAATCATGGTTTAGGTCCCTTTTTTAAAAAAGAAAAAAGGTTAAACGGTCATTCTGAAAAGGTCCTTTTTCTTGAGGAAATGAAAAAGGATAAGTCAAAAAGAAAAGAAGGAAGGAAGGAAGGGAGGAAAGAAGGAAGGAAGGAAGGAAGGAAGGAAGGAATGAAGGAAGGAAGGAAGGAAGGAAGGAAGGGAAGGAAGGAAGGAAGGAAGGAAGGAAGGAAGGAAGGAAGGGAAGGAAGGAAGGAAGGGAAGGAAGAAGAGGGGAGGATGGGAGAAAGGAGGAAAGAAAGAAAAAAGAAAAAGAAGGAAGGAAGAAAGGAAAGAAAGAAGGAAGGAAGGCAGAAAAGAAGGAAAGAAGGAAGGGAAAGAAGGAAGATAGGAAGGGAAGGAAGGAAGGAAAGAAGGAAGGGAAGGAAGGAAGGAAGGGAAGGAAGGAGGGGGAGGATGGAAGAAAGGAGGAAAGAAAGGAAAGGAAGGAAGAAAGAAAACCCTTTCTCAAGGGAAACTAAAAAGTCACAGAATTCTAGAGCCAGAAGGAACCTAAGAAGTCTTTGAGACCTTCCTCTTCACTTTACAGATAAGAAAACTAAGGATGAACTGAGTTAGTGGCAGTTGGGCCAAAATATAGTTTTTGGGACTCTGTGACCTCCATCATGTTCACTCAGAAAAACAACATCACCTGAATAAATGAGTGAATGAATGAACGAATGCATGTGCCTTTATTAACTACTTATTATGTGCCAGGCACTTTGCTCAGTGCTGGGGATACAAAGACAAATCAATACAAATACAAGCAAGAAATTCCCCACCCTCCATATTCCAATGGGGGAAGACAAGACAGTAGATGGAAAGGGAGGTGGGGTTTCCAACTCCATGTATTATCTTTCCCTATAAGGAACTCCTTTAGGTCAGGGGAGTATTTAGTTCTGTAACTACTGAACAAAGTAAGGGATTGTGCCATATGTTTTTGGAGGCAGTGCCCACATTGAGGTCATCACAGATCTTCTGAGGTATGGATGTGGTCAAAGAAGAATAAAATGGTATTTAGAATGTTGGCTCAAACAAAGCTTTGTCCAACAGGGAGGAAATTGGCAAGTTCAAACACATGAAATCACGTCCAAACGCACTCTGGGCCATGAGGAGGAGTAGGAATGTCCTTGGCTCCTCCTTGTCATTCTCCCTTATCAGTAATTCATTTTCTTGCAGATATTCATTCCATTCATTCATTCCACTCCACCACATGCACGGGGCAGCTTTCTACGAGCCACTGGGTCATTCACTGTCTTTCCATTCTTAACGAACTCAGTACCTGGCTCAGACTTCCTTTCCACCCAATTCTATGCCTTCTTTCTTGGAGACTTCAATATATACCTTAATATCTGTTCAAATATCCTGTCCTGCCAGTTCAACATTCTCAACTCCCAATGCCTGTACTTTCATTTTACTTTATTACTAAGTTCTTAATCTCACCACCTTCCATGAAGTAGACTTCTGACATTCTCCTTTCTGACCATAGCTTTCTATTCTTCTTCCTCTTCTGGTGGCACACTTTTCCTAAGGCTAGTGAATGAATGAATGAATAAAAATTCTTAAGTACTATGTGTTAAGCACTGGTAATATAAATAGAAAAAGCAAGACTTCGCTCTCCAGGAGCTTACACTATATTTAGGGGAAAACACACAAAAGAAAGTGGGCAGATGGAAAAGCCTGAAAACTAAGAGCTCAGGGCTGAGGAGGACTGCAAGGTCCAGCACCTACTATGTGCCAGGCAGTGCTGGGGGTACATATAGAAAAAGAAATCCAGTCCCTGCCCTCAGAGAGTTTCTAGTCTAATGGGGGAAGGCAATACACAAAAGGAAGCTGAAAGTAGAAGAGAGTGCTACTAGAGGGTACCCATGATCTTCATGGGATCAAAACCTGGCAAAGCAGCTGATGGGGAACGAAGACTTAGCTGGGACATTTGGCACCATCTTTAAAGAGAGGTATGGGGAGTAGTTTATTGCTTCACCCTCCAGCTCTCCAACTGTAGGGGAGAGGGGACTGAGGGTATGAGGAGGACTTGAGTCCTTAGATTCCATCAGTAGTTCACGTGACAGTGCCAGTACGCTGGGGGTTGTAGAGGCAGGGCAGATGGCTATGGCCTAGAGTACCTTAGGATGCAGCAGCAGGTCAATTGTGGTAATTTAATATTTCTCCAGAAGAAGGAGAGGTGGTGACTCCCACACCATCCAAGGCATGTGAAGCAATACAAGAAGACAGGATGGGTTCTGAGAGGCCCAGGGCCAAGGGAGGAAGTAGGGGAAAAGGAAAGGAGGGGTACTACCCACAATGGTGATGGGTCTTTCTGTCACTCGGCAGTTCTACATAGGTACTGGGTGTCCCCAGGGAGGTTGTGAGAAAGGAAAGGTATCATCTTCACCATCACCTTCAGTTACTTCATCATTCACTGCTGTCCCAGGCCACTCAAACCCCACTTTTTTCCCTTCTAAACTCAAACATGTAGTTAAACAACTTAAATAAACACAGTCCTCAACTAAATTCCTTATACCCATTTCCCATAGCCACTCAAGTCTAGAAAATCTCTGACTCTGGCTTCAAGTCTTAGGAGAAACACAAACTCTCTCAGAAAAAAATTCAGTCAAGATATCTGATGCATCTGCCCTTTAAACAGTGACCTCTCTGGTTTCCTTCAGGTTCTTGGCTACAAAACCATCTTCATCTCCCATCTTCAGTGGGAGACCTTTGGTCTCTGGTGTCAAAAACAAAAAGAGCATAGGATTACCTCTAACTAGTGCCCATAGACTCAAGTCTGGCTTTTGAATTAAACTTCTTGGTACAGGGCTTGAGTGAATCTCTGTGAGAGGATTCCCCCTAGCTCATGGTAAGCCTTCTCTATGTCTTCCATTCTTAATCTCTAAAGGCCAGACTGTATTAGTCATCACTAATGCAGGTATTACTCAATCAGCACACTGCTGAGAGAGCTTTGGGGTCTGCATTCTGGTATAAATGACCGGATGGGGTAAAGCTCAAGCCAGGAACTGAGGCCATTGTCCCTTCCACCAATCTAGCCATGTCCCTAGCCTTTCCCATACAAATATATGCCTCTAAAGCAACTTATTACGGCTTCACACAAGCTAACAGAACATTACTTCCCTTTATAAACTGTATGTTTCAGCCAAACTGGCCTACAAACTGCTTCCCAAATTCGGAATTTGATTTCTGCCCTTTTCTGCTCTTTCATAGGTTTTCCACCAAGCCTGGAATATACTGCCCCCACTCCCCTCATCCTTCCCTTCTGCCTTTTAGAATTCTTAGTCCCCTTCAAGGCCTAGCTCATGTGCTACCTTCTATGGAAAACCTTTCTTAATTCTCTTAATTTTTAAGGTTCCATGAGCTATCATGAATATACTCTTTCTTTACATGTTGTAACCTCAGTGGAACAAGGGCTCCTTTAAGGCAAGTTCTGTTTTTCATTTTGTCTTCATAACCCTAGCGACCAACAGAGCCTTGCACGTAGTGAGCATGTAATAAATATTTGTTGGGTTGGATTGGATTGTAATGGATTAGACTGAAGAGACATTTAATGCATTGGGGAAGAAAGTGATGAATGTTGGCATGAAATCCATCAGTGGCAGGAAGACAGAGAATCAGAGGTACATGTTTGAATTTTATAACAGGGAATATCTCTCCTTCTAAATCTTCAGAAAATGATGAGAAAATAAGCCTCTCTTAAATACCTGAGGAGGACCTTTGAGAAGACAAAGGGACTTAGAGAAGGAGGAATTTGGGAACAGCCAATATGGAGAAAAGTCAATGATGGATGTGACTGTCTAGAATTGAGTGGCCGCAGCCAAGCACTGGCTGAGGAGCAGAAACCAGTAATATAAAAGGAACTGAGGAAAATAAATCTGCTATTGGGTCAGAGTCAACAGCAGGCCATAAAATTAGGTGAAGAGTGAAATATCAGCCTTTAGGCCTCCTTTCTTCATGTGACTGAAGGAGACCTACTTTTAAAAAAATGTGTACCACTGAATAACAGGGAGCTCAGAGGCCAGGTAATCCAACCTGAGCAAGAACAAGAATCCCTGCTACAATATGTGGTCATTAAACCTTTGCTTGAAGACTTCCCTTGAGAGGGGGCCTATTAGCTCTAGAGCAGGGAGTCTTGACCAGGAGGCCATGCCCCAGGGAATTCAATTTTAAAAAAAGTATTTTGATAACTGTATTTCATGAGAATCTGTTTGCTTTGTACTCCTATGTATTTTTATTTTATGCACTTAAAAATGCCCTGAGCAGGGGGCCCACAGGCTTCACTAGATTGCTTAAGGAGTATAAGACATGATAAAAAGTTAAGAATGCCTAGTCTAGCAATGGCCCATTTCCTTTTCAGACAACTCTAGCAGGGACTAAATTACCCCTTACCTCAAGTCTAAATTTTCCTTTGTCACTGCTTTTGGCTCCTAGCTCTGTCCTCCAAAACCCCAAGGAATAAATCTAACACCTTTCCCTGTGAGCCCCTCAAACATCTGAGGACAACAATTATGTCCCATCTTCTATCCATTTCTTGTTTAATTCGGAAGGAAGGAAGGAAGGAAGGAAGGAAATATGGAAGGAAAGCTGAAAATCTACGGTCCTCCCATGTCCGAAGCTTTGTGTGATTTCCCTATCATGTTAGTGGGTCTCCATGGGGTCGGGAAAGTTTTGTGGAACACTGTAAATAAAATTCTCAGCAAATGCACAAAATGGCTGTGGAGAAAGGACTATCTGGCTGCCAAGTTTCTGCTCCGGGTGAGTTTTTATAGCCAAGTTATAAACCTCTTAATATTCTGCTTTATAAATGAAAAGCTGACAGACCCTTCACCATAATGGCACTAATGGGCACAACTCTAATGACTGTACATGTGCATAACATAAATTATGTCCTTAACAGCATCAGCCAGGGCTGTGGAGTCATAATTCCTGCAAACTAGCACTAGATGGAGACAGTGATTCGTGCAATGCTTCCAGGCCCACTTCCCAGTCCCCTCCCTCTCCCCCCCTCCAAAGAGTTCCTGTTACTGAAACATGTTTTCATCCCTCTATTCAGCAGAGAACAGGGCACCCTGGCAAAAGGGGCATTTTTAGTAGAAACACCATAGATAATAAAATGCCTCCGGCTTCGGACTGACACACTTGTAAAAACATCTATCCACGCAGAGATCAAAGTGGATTTCCTTTACTTAATATAGTATTTTTGCTTAATCTAAGCTTTTGTCAGGGACAAAATGTTCTATTCACTTTAGTATTATTAACAACTAAATTAAAAGAGGGAGGCAGATTTTTTTTCCACTTTGGACCTGGAAACCCCCCTACAAATCATCTCTAGGTCATCCCTTTGTTGTAAGGATGAAGGAACTATGGCCTAGGAAAGCCAAGTGACAACCCAAGGTTATACAGACAGATAAACTGGATGGAGAGGGGGGGGGGAAGGAGAGAGACAGAGACAGAAAGGGACAGAGGGAGAGAGGGAGAGAGGAAGAGGGAGAGGGGCAGGGAGAGGGAGAGGGAGAAGGAGAGAGGGAGGGAGAAAGGAGAGAGATTGAGACAGAGAGAGATGAGAGATGATAGGTGGCAGTATGCATAGGACTGGGCCTGGAGATAGGAAGACCTGAGTTCAAATCCAATGCCAGACACTAGCTGTATGACCCTGGGTAGGTCACTTAACTTCAGTTTGCCTCAGTTTCCTCATCTGTAAAACAGAGATAATAATAGCACCTACCTCTCAGGACTGCTGTGAGAATAAAAGAGGATAATAACTGTAAAGCATTTAATACATAGTTGCTGCTGTATAAATGTTTATTTTCTTTCCACTCCCTTTCCCAAAGGTGAATGGACAGGCTGGAGGACAGAGAGGTGATAGACAAACAGGCAGACTGACAAACAGATAGATGATAAGTAGATGACAGGTAGAGAGCAGACACAAGACAGAGAGATAGACAGAGCTTTTATTAGGAGCTTAGTGTTTGCCAAACACTGTGCTACGCGCTAAGGATGCAAGCAAGTAAGATAGTTTCTATCCTCAAGATGCTGAGACTCTGATTAAGGAAGATGACCCACAAAGAGGAGCTGAGAGGTGGGAGGAGGAAGGGCTATCTCGCTTTGTACCCCCAGGTCTCAGCACCATCCCTGGCACATTTCATAAATGAAATTATTGATTTGACTAGTATCTGGTGACCAGGAAGTGAGGTGGAGGACAGGCGAGAGGCAAGCTATCTGAGCCCAGGGCCAAATGACAGGCCTTCAGATGCTTGAAGAGAGGAATCATGCCTCCCTCCCATCCCCATCCCCAAAGGCTTCCCTTCTTCAGGGTAAGCATCCCTACTTCCTTCAAGTAATCCACACCTTGATGCACGACCTTGAGGCCCTTCACTATCCTGGTGAATCTCCAGAATCTTTATTAACTTGTGATGCCTGGAACCAAGGTTCCAAATGTGGCCTGACCCAGACGGAGTAACTGTGGGACTCTCACTTCCTGAGTCCTGGACGCCATCCCGCTCAGTGCACCAAAGGAATGTGGTCAGCTTGTTTGGAATTCGTCTCACACCACTGGCTGATATGAAGCTTGCAGTGCACTAAAGCCCTCAGCTCTTCCTCAAACTGAAGTCTAACTTTGTCTTTCATCTTATACTTGTGAAGTTCATCAGTCAAACAAATCTCCATCTAACAAATGGAGGCAAAGGAGTTAATAATAATAATGACAACTAACATAAATATAGCATTTGCAGGTTTACAAAGCATTTTACATTTGATCTTCACCTATGAAGTGTGATTCCCACTTTATAGATAAGGAAACTGAGGCCCAAAGGAGGTAAATGACTTATCTAAGGTCACACAGCTAGTAAATATCTGAAGCTGGATTTGAACTCAGATCTTTCTAACTTCCAGTCCAGTTCCCTAATCACAATACCACCCAGTTGCCTTTTAATAATATCTAAATGCATGTGCCTTACACACCAGCCATGGTAACATTTATATTTAAAGGGTCCGGGCTTGATTCAATTGTGAGCTCGCAGTACTCATCACAGTGCTTGGCATACAGTAGGTACTTAATAAATGCTTATTGACTGACTTCAGCATTGGGGCTTCCACATCATAACGGGCTAATAACGAGAGTTTGAATAGCATCTGGCCACCTGGGAAGGTGACATTTTCATCTGGTACCTTGGGCAGTCAAGAGGTTAAAAAATCCCAAGGTAGAGAGAGTAAAGAGAAATAAGGGCCTTCCATATAGGATGCCGGGTAACAATTATGTTGTTTCTAGCAATATAATGAAGCCCATAATAAAATTCAATACAATATATAATTTGAGTCTGATACTGTAAGTAACAAACACTTTGGTGAATACCAACCCAAGTCAGCATGTCTTTAATAAACAGGCAATAGAAAAATGAGACATTAGCATTCCATTACTGTCAAGGACAAATGATTAAAAAAAACCAACCTCTTTGCTTTAGAATATTAGTCCTCATTTCTTTAATTCTGACTTTTTTGGATTTTGAGTTATCTGAGTTATGAACTGGGCCACAATGCTTATATTTCACATCTAGTAAAATTGAAATATGTTTGATCTCTGAAAATAACAAGCAAAAATAATATTGAATACAGAATAGAATACCTTTTAAAGATGAATGTGTGATATGCACATATTTATTATTTATAGATTGTTATATATTACTTATATATACACAAATATATTGTGTATGTATATATAGATATGCATATAAAGTTGTGATGTGGTACTTGAGTCCAAGATACAGGCTAGAATAACAGTATAGGTAAAATAGATTTTGGAAGTGGTTAGTGGAAGTGGTCATTTGACCAAACCCCAAAAGTGATGTTTAACGAATCAACGTCACCCTAGAAGATGGTCCCAAGGAAAGTATGCCAAAGTTCAGCCTCTGGTCCTTTACTGTTATATATATTTTAACATTGATTTGGATGAAATCAAATTAGGCATGCTTATCAAATTTACAGATTTCATGACACAGAGATGGGTGGCTTACTTGGCTTGTGGCTTACAGAGATGTTAGATAACAGAGTAAAGATTTTGAAATATCTTAATGGGCTAGGACAATGGAGAAAAAAACTAATGAAATGAATAAAAGGAGAGTTCTAGACTTGGGATCAAGTAGTTATTTGCACACATATTCATAGATTCACAGAATTTGAGATTTGGAAGTAACCCACAGAGACCCTCTAGTCCTGCCCAAACCTGTGCAGAAATCCCCTCTTGTAGGACTGGCTAGACAACAGATCTAGCGATAAAAGCTTTGGGGTTCCAGGAAACTGGTTTAATGTGGATCAATGGTATGATGTGGTCCCCCTAAGAGCTGATTTGATTTTGGAGTGCAAGAATAAAGATTATGTCCAAAATGGCAGTGGAGAGTTAGTCCTGCTATACTCGGTTCTCTTTAGGCTACATCTGGAGTCTTGGATTCGTTTCCAAGTGCTCCATTTTGGGAAGAACAATGGACAAGCTAGAGATAGTCAAAGAAAGGCAGCCAGGGATGGTGAGGGTATTCCTCCAAATCATGACATATAAGAATTGATTGAAAAAAGAGGTGATTTAGCCTGGAAAATTTTAGTGGGGATGTGACAAATGTTTCCAATTGTTTATAGAAGAGGGAGAGCGGAGAGAGTGCTGGCCTTGGAGCCAGGATTACCGATCTCCTTCCAATCTGGCCTCGGACGCTGAGTAGCTGTCTGACTCCAGGCCAGTCACTTAACCTCAGTCTGCCTCAGCTTCCTGATCTAGAAAATGAGGATAATAATAGCACTTCCTTCCTTCCCAGAATTGTGAGGATTACATGACATAATATTTGTAAAGTGCTTTGCAAAGAGTCAGGTTTCTGTAATTCTGTAAGTGAAACATAAATAAATAAAATAAGACATAAAACTGACTTCAAAATAAGTATTTTTGGATAAAATCAATAGTTTTATAACCTTTCCTGGATCAGCCAAAACCTACTACTTGCAGCAGTGTTTGTGATAACAAAAACTGTTATTTTTTTAATGGTGTTCATTCATTGGGAAATGACTGCATAACTCATGCTGTAAAAAGTAACAAGGAATATGAGGAATTCAGAGAAACATCAGAAGATTTATATGAACTGATGCAGAACAAAGAAAGTGACCCAACAATATACATGACAATTTACTGTAATTTAAATGAAAATAATACTGAAAGGTAGTTGAACATAGATTGAAGGGTATGATTAATGTAATTTCTAAAGGACAAAACCCACCTTCTACCTCTAGGTATAGAGGTGGTGCATAGAGATGTGAATGAATGTCTAAGCTGGTTGGTTTGACTTAACTGTTTTTCTTTGGGTCAAGAAAGGGTTTTATGGTGTGGGAGACTATGAGGAACTTCCTAGGGTATAAAAAATAAAAGGAATCAATCTTTTAAAGACATTCTGCCCAGTCTTCAAGACATAGATCAAATACCACTTCCTCTAAAAACTTTAATTCCTCAGTCCTTACCAAGTACCACATATCCCTTGACTGACTTTGATAGACTTGGCTCTTTTCAGCAATGCAAGGACCTAAAACCATTCCAAAAGACTCATGATGGAAAATGCCATCCCACATCCAGAAAAAGAAATATGGAGTCTGAATGCAGATCAAAGCAGACTATTTTCTTTTTTTTGTTTTGTTTTATTTTATGTTTTTCTTTCTCATAATTTCTCCCATTTGTTCTAATTTGACTAATGTCAAAATATGTTTAATGAGAATATATACGTAGATCCTATATTGGATTGTACACCATCTTAGGGAGAGAGGGGGAAAATATTTTAAAACTTATGGAAGTGAATGTTGGAAACTAAAAGTAAATGAGTTAACTTAATAAAAAATATCTTAAATATTTTAAATGTTAAAGTACTTAAAAAGTACTATGTGTCCTTTTTACACTTGCATTCTACATGATTTGTGTCTTATAGCTGCTGTCTAGACTGGAAGCCCAATGAGGGCAGAGTGCAAGAAGGATTCATTTTTCTATCCTCTTTTGGGGGTAACATGGAATTTTACACAACCTAACACATCTTTGTTAAATCGCTTTGATTTGGGAGTCAGAATACTTTCGTTCAAGGGCTGGCTCCAACCCTTAGTAGTTTTTTTGACCTCTCTGAGCCTCAGACACTTTGTATAACCTGCCCAATCAAATGAAGTAACAATATAGCTAAAAAGAACTATAAAGGGTTAAATGCTATAGAAGGAAGCATAGTATGTTGTATTGGAAAGCTGCTGTATTTAGAATCAGAGAACCGAGGTTCTCTAAACCCCAGCTCTGCTACCTTTCCAACACTGGGCAAGTCTCTTAATTTCTAAGGTCCTCAATTTCTTTATCTACAAAATGAGGAGGGTAATACCAGATAGGCCCTTGATCCTCAGTGGCCTAGCCCCAAAGAAGAGGGATCAAGTTCCGTGTCATCTTGAAAGTGGGTCTTTAGTGAAATGTCTAAAGGATCTGGGCTTGGCCCCATACTATTAGATGCTTCTATTGATGACTGGGATAAATTTATAGATGGAATGCTTATCAAGTTTTCAGAAGAAATTAACCTAGGATAGATAGCTAAATACAGAAAAGGCAAATTTGGTATTCAAAAAGATGAAAAGCTAGAAAGAATTCTGGGTCATATCAAATAAGATGAAATGTAACAGAGACAAATTTAAAGTCATATTTGGGTTTAAAAATCAATTTCATAAGTACAAAATGAGACAGCAAGACAACAGTTCATTTGAAAAAAGATCTAGGGGGTTTAGTGGACTAGAAGTTAGATGTGAGTCAATGATATGAGTATGAGACTTAAAAACAATAAAGTTCTAACAAGATTCTCCAAATCTGGCGGTGTGACCCCAGATAAGCCACTTAGCCCTTGTCTTCCTTAGGTTTTTTATCATCTGCAGAATGGAAATAGTAATAGCAACCACTTCTCAGGTTTGTTGTAAGGATAAACTTAGATAATATCTGTGAGGCATTTAGTGAAACTTAAAGATATATACATACACACATACACCTATATACACATATGTGTTGTACATATATACATTATATACATATGTGTACGTATATAATATGTGCATGTATATATAATACCCACATATATATGTAAATAAGTGTGTATGTTCGTCATAGGTAGGGTCTTATTCAGGTATGAGATGGAATAAGTCCCTTCCCATGCTTTGATTTCACAATTTTGTGTTTCTGTGGAAACAAGCCATTTTATTAAAGTTGGAATGACTTTAGGAGTTATCTAATATAATCCCCTTATTTTGTGGAGGAGAAAACTGAGAGCCAGGGAAGGAAAATGATTTCTTCCTGGTCCTATTGCCAGCTCTGGAAGATTTGGCCTTGGTATCCAGCTCTCCTGTCTCTTCTCATTACAAGTCATTAAACCCTTTAACACAATTCAGAGAAACAGGTAAGAGTCACTACAGGCTTTTAAGAAACCTCTTTTGGGACTGAATGGGGGAGCAGCAGCGTTTGGAGGAGAAAGAGTCCTGGACTCATGAGTCAGAAGATCTGGGTCAGAGTTCTGTCTTTGACATACACAAACAACATGGCAGCTTCGGCACATCATGGTCTCTCTTAACTAAGGTTCTCTGATCTGTAAAATGGAGATAATCATTCTTGTGCTAATTACCTCACAGAGTTGTGAGAAAAAGAGATTTTGTAAACCTCCAAAGGACTTTATACATGGTAGCCATTATTTTTATCCATTTTAAGAAACTCCAGTTCTTCTGTGGCCCAGTCTAACAGTATTTAATAGAAATCATCAGCATTATATTCAAATTCTGTTTAGAAATAGTGAAAAAAATGTGCCTAAAAGTATATTGACACTAAACAGTGACAAAAATATTGGCCTATTTTTAATACCTAATTATGGCATAAGAAACTTTGAAGTCAGATTGAATTAACTCTATTTAAAACAGGTAAAGTGTTACAGCAAACTCCTGTTTATCCAAGATGGCTGACAAAATGAGGTGTTATGAGGTGGTTTATTAGATTAAAGTGCTAGACCTGGAGTCATGGAAATATGGGTTCAAATATGGCTTTAAACACTTACTAGCTGGGTGACTCTGGACACTTAAACCTGTCTGCCTCAGTTTCCCAATCTGTAAAGTAAGGATAATAATAGCACCTAACTTGTTGTTGGGATATAATGAGATATTTTAAGTGCTTTGCAAACTTTTAATTCTATATAAGTGCAAGCTATTATTATTAGCTTTCTCTGAGTAGTAATTTTTTCCTTCCTTCCTTCATCCCTCTTTCTTTCCTTCTTTTCTTCCTTCCTTCATCTCTCTTTCCCTCCTTTCTTCCTTTGTCCCCCTTTCTTTCCTTCCTCCCTTTCTTCTTTCCTTCCCTTCCTCCTTTTCTTCCCCCCACTCCCTCTTGAACTCAAATCTTCCAGACTCTGAGGCTAGCTGTCTCTCCATTACTGCCTCTACTGATAAATGCCTTAATTACATCTTCCAAATTACTTTGTGTGATAAAGTTGTCATTACCAACAATAATTTATGTAATGCTTCAAGGTTTGCAGAGCACTTATGCATTTTATCTCATTTGATCCATTATCTATCTGTTTACCTCTCTGTGAGCTATATGAACTAGGTCCTCATTCCCATTTTTCAGATAAGTAAGATGAAGCTCAGAGAATTCTTGTCACTTGACCATGGTCATACAGCTTGTCAGAGTCAGAAGCAGGATTGGTAATATGCTATACCCCCATGAAACCCACTATGGGCTTCTACATTTTGAAGTAAAAATAATTTTGTCTGTTTTTGATGAGTCAGAAGGCACTTTGGAGACATCACTATGAACATCTCTCCAGACTACAGTGTGCTCCAGAAGGGAGATTTAAATTAAATTGACCCTGATTTTCTGACATACTTCCAATGCTGCTCTTTTCGTTAACCATTATATAGCATCTAGCTTAATTAATATGTGTCCCTCTCACATCAAAATGCCACATAGCATGAACAAAACCCAATTACTTGATCCTTTTTGGTCCTTCAGGCTGTGGATAAAAGAGGTTTGAGATATTCTGTAGCCCTAATACACAGAGCAATGCTCCACCTGTCTATTTTTCAGGGCTGTGTAGATGCAACAGCTTCTTTGTACAGGCCTCTCCAGGATTTGGCAAACTTACTCATGGCCTTCCTTTTACATGCACTGCCTATGGTAGCATCCTAGTTAGGCTTATTTCTGGAATCCCCTGGTTTGGATTCAAAAGCTGCTCAGGCCCTACCAGTTGGTTAATGTGGATCAGTCCTTCTGGGAACCTGTTCAAGCCCTTTCATTTCACCTGACATTTGATGAGCACCCAAAATTCGCTCAGCCCATGGTAAGCATTGCAGCAAATACAAATGAAGCATGAGGTGGCCCTGGCCCTCGGAGAGCTTGAGCGTAACAAGTGCTACACTCAATATACTTGGGTGCTAAAATGTGCAGCATAAACAGCAATGGCTAACAGTGGTCAAGAAAAGGCAAGCTTAGTCTTACTAGTTATCGTGAATGGCTTCACGGGGGAAACGAGGATTATGATGGACCTTGAAGGGATAGATGGATTGTGGGGGAATGGTAGGATAAATGGAGCAAATAACAAGAAGTATGGCCTGGGGATGTGAATCATGGGATTTAGAGCTGAGGGGGCCCTTTGAGATCAAGGAGTCCAACCACCCATTTTACAGATGAAGAACATGGGGTCACGTGATTCACCTATACTCACACAGCTAGAAAAGAGATTCTTAGAAGGGGTCTACAGGCTTCACCAAATGGTCAAAGAGGTCCATGAAACAAATAAAGGCTTAAATACCTGATTAAAGCATTCTATGTATCATCACGATCCTTTCCTCTGATAAAGTCTTTCCAGTGTTTGTTACTTTTTTCCCCCATGTCTCCCTTCATTTTGTAACTAAAAGAGGACTGGAATTGGAATCAATGTACCTGGATTCAAGGCCCATGCGACCTCAGACAAATCATTTCATATTTCCAAGCCTTTGTTACAGATGAGGACACTAAGGCTAGCTGACTCCTATAATATCATAGGTGGAAAATAGCTTGAAATAAGCATGGTATGTGGGGGATCCATGAATTAGGATAGGCTCGAGTCTTAATTGCATGGGAAAGATGAAATTTAATAAGGACGAATGTAAAATCTTGCATTTAGGTTGAAAAAAGCAACCGTGTTTTAAGAGTAGGGATTCTTTTATTGTATTTGCAATTCCTGGAGCCTAGCACAGAGTAGTTGTTAATTGAATGACTGACTATTCATGAAGGTGGGGGAAAGACTTGACAGCCATAGGTCATAGGAATGATGCAAGAGTTTTAGCTGAATACAAGCCTAAAATGGGTCACCAGGTTAAAAAGGTCCCAACAAGCAAATGTGATCTTAAACTGCATGGGGAGAATTCTGTTTCCCAGATCAAGAGTACAGAAGGTCATCCCATGGTCTGCCACAGAAAAAGACATGGTTAGAGTACTCTGATCAGATATGTACATTACAACTTCAAGAACTTGCCAAGAATTGACAAGGGGGATTGTGACCAGGAGGGTGAAGGGACTTGAAATCATGGCAGATGAACATCACAAAGAGCTAGTGAGATCTCATCAAGGCCAAGTCTTTTCAGACAAACTTCATTTCCCTTTGTGACACTAAACTGGTGGAGGAAAAGTCTGTACCTATAGTTGGCCTAGATCTGAGGGGAGCATTTGGCCAAGGCTTTCAATTTATTTTCATGGACAAAATAGAGAAATACAAATTTGACAATATTCAGCACAGTGCAAGGCACATAGTAGGGGCTTATTAATTAAACAATTGATTGTTTGAGATGGACTCAGGACTGATTCAATGCCAGACGGTAGGCCTACCACTCTACTCTACCCTAGTCAGACCCTATCTTGAGCATCATGTTCAGCTGTGGAAGCTGGAGAGCATTCAGAAGAGATCAGCCAGCATGGCGAAAGGCCTAAAGCTCAGGACCTAAGGATCATTTGAAAGAACTAGGGATCTTTTGCCAAAAAAAGAGAAGACTTAAAAGAGGCCATGATAAATGCCTGCAAATATGCAAAGGGTTGTCACGTGCAAAAGGGACTGAACGTGCTCTGTTTGAATCCAGAGGACAGGACTAAGTACAGTGCATAGAAGTTTCAGAGAGGCCACTTTTGACTTGATGTTAGGAAAACCTGCCTAGCGATTACAGCTCTCTAGAAGAACAATGGATTGCCTTGGTAGTTTTTCCCTCTCACTGGATGGGGCTCTTGAAGCAAGGGTTTGAATGACCACTGGCCAAATCTGTTGTAGGGATATGAGTTGGCCCAGATGGCCTTTGAGTTCCAACTCAACTCTGAGACTGTGATTCTGTTACTTCTGTTATTCCAGAGAGAAGAACTGTAGGTGAAGGTATAAGAAGACAAGTTATCACCTTAAGACAAGGAAGAACTTTATAACACCTTGAGTTGTCTCAAAAAGGAATGAGCTGTTAGTTTCCTGGAAATGGTCAAGCAGTGGCTGGATGACCACTCCTAAGGCAGGGTAGTAAAAGCATGAGAAAACTCAAGTACACACAGCAGTGAGACAACTTAGATGCATATAACCCATGCTAACCACATGGCTATGGGAAAGTTCCCCTGACAATCTGGGCCTCAGTTTCCTCTCCTGAAAAATGAAGAGGTTGTACGAGGCAGTCTTTACATTCAATTCATTTCAGCATAAACAGAACTATTCCTTTTCAATTCTAACATTTTCTGATTCTAAAGCTTTGCTGTAAGCAGATCACTGTTATGGAAATATTGGGCACTAGCCATTTCCTTAAAGGGCATCTGGGATCCACATTGAGTGGAGGCAGTGGGACTCTGAACCAAAGATGCCAGCCTGCAACTCCATTTACCAATGTAGGCTGGCACCGTCTGCCTCTTATAGTCTTGGATCCTCATTAGTGGCCTGACCATGGATAAATGACTTGAATTATATGACTTCAGTTTCCTCAAATATAAAATGAAAGCATTGGACTCTATGGTTCTAAAGTCTCTTCCAGCTCTAAATATATGTTTCTATGAAACACCATGTTGTTCTAAGTGTAATGTTTCAAAAAACTCTTAACTCCGATTTTTCAAGAGTCTATTTCAAATACAGAAAAGCAGCTAGGAGGACTTCCAACCAGCCAAATGACAACCTGGGAAAGCAGCTAATCTCTGTAAGGAAGCCCAAAGGAATTACAGATTTAGAGCTAGAAGGAAACATAGACATCATCTAGTCCAACCTTATCATTTAACAAATGGAGAAACTGAGGTCCACAGAGGTAAGTTGATTTGACAAAGGTTAACACAGGCTTTAAGTTGAAGGACTTGAATCCAGGCCTGATTCATGAATCAGTGTTCTTCCAACCTCACCCAGATGGCTCCATATAAATGGAAGACATTATTGTTATCAGGAGAAGGTCTGCGACAGTTGATAGAATAGTGAACCTGGACTCTGAAAAATCTGAGTTCAAAACTCACCTCAAAATTACAAGGTGTACAACTATGGACAAAGAAATAATAGTAATATAAATTATATATATATGTAAAATTATAATATATAGTTATATATAAGTAATAATATTATATTATATATAAAATTATAATATATAATACATTATTAGCATGATTATATACCATATATTCTATTAAATATATTATTAGGATTGGCATTAATATAGATAGTACCTTCAGGTTTGCAAAGTACTTTACACATACTATCTCATTTATTTAATGACCCTGAGAGGTAGTTGCTATTGTTATATTAATTTTACAGATGAGGAAATTAAGGCAGAAGAAAGTTAAGTGAGTGCCTAGGTTCACACACCTAGTACATGACTGAGGCAGGCTTCAAACTCTAGTTTTCCTTGTGCCTAAAAGTAACATAATTTTCCCTGTACCACAAAGCCTCTGAGCCTCAGACAACTCTTTACAACTAAAATATAGGTGGGTTATAACTCATGTTGGTGGAGAGTGCTCTCATGCTAACAAAATCATAGATTATCTATGGGTTATTATTATTGGGAAATCCATTTTTGCAGTATCATTTTGGGAGCATACTTTCTGGAATGAGATTTTTTTCTTGAGAAATTTTCACCTTCTCTTTATAAATTATTTTGAATTTTCTGAAGAAACCTAAGACTTTACTGTTGCCAGCTTTGTTATAAACAAAAATATTGTCATTTATAACAATCCCAAATCAAATATGCATGAAGGCCCGAGTACATACTGACTACATATTTTGAAAATGTAACCTGAGTCCCAAACCCAAGTCCCATTGGTATGGGACTCTCTTCTCACTGGTGGAGGTCAATGGTCTGCAAGAGCATGAGAAGCAAGTGGAGTTGGTTGGAGAGAGCAGTTTAGTCTCTTCAAGATCTTCAGTTTATCATTAATCTCTTGTGTCTCTACAGTTGCTTTGGGTAATTCTGGCTTCCAGCTTTGAGAGAGACGATGACGTCAACCTCCCTTCAGGTTGCTGAAGGGAGCATAAGACTCTGGGAAGAAACTGACATGAGAAGAGCAAGCAATCTCCATCATACCCTTGTCTCCAGCTTGCTGCTCTAGAGATTTTGGGGAATTTACGCTTGGGTGAGATCTCAAACTCCCTCTCTTGGTTGAGCTGAGTTACCTCACTACCAATGGGAGAGCTCCTTTACTCCATATTGTTTGATACTCTCCTATGTATACTTTCTCTGATTTTTGTGTTGCTATTGACTTATACAATGATTTTCTTTAATACTTCCTATGTATGTTTGTTGTGGAACTGGTATTTGGTGGGAAGGGAGTCAAGTCTTAGATATAAAGCTTGGGCTTCTCTTCCCTAATTAAAGAACAGTAATCAGAAGTTTACCTTGAACCTGAACTTTACATCCTTTAATAGACTAATAATATTTAAGGGAGCAAATATACATAATTCTAGCTTGGTACTTGCTTTCTCTGAGGAGAGCAGAGTGGCCAAGCTTCTGACCTCCAACCTCCTGCTTCCTCTCCTGATGGGAAATAAAGTCTCCCTTGGAGAAGGGTGAGAAAGAAGAGATTAGAGATGTCTGCTTTGCCCCTCCTTAGAGTGACACAATGACACTTCCATACCACATGTAAAGGAAGAATTTGCTACAGAAATCAGACAAGAAATTTGGTTACATGGAAAGGCAGCAAACCCCAAATTCAAGGGAAGCATCAACGATGGCTTCCTCTCTTAGGCTCATAACAAAAGTTGGGCCATATCAATAAAGGGGGTGCTTTTTGTTTAAAAACAGAAGACTCATAGTGACATGGCCAGTGAACCAACAGTCTTTCGGTCATAGCAAGCTTCTTGTCCTACTCTTATCAGCCACTGACCTACCTGGGTCTTCTGACTTCTTGTTTCATTCTTTCAACACATGATCTGCTTTATTCTTTCTTGGAACCTATATACACTATAATTTCCCCCATTCCTTGTTACTCCAAAGTGATTTACCTACCAGAGACCGTGAATTGGCACTCAATCATGACTCTGATCTTACCCAACAAGTCTATGGTGGTAGGGGTTCAGCCTGGCTTGCAGCAGAAATAAAGCAATGGGTTTTTTTGTCCTCAATACCATAGGGATCCCAGATCTCAGAAATATACGTAGTGTCTTTCCATTTGGGTAGCTTGATCAACACAGTGTCCAACTGACAGGTGTAGGGCTATTATTCAATGTCACTGCTGAGAAATTACTACAAACACTAATTTTGGTCTCCTTAAAATATTGTTCTTATGTTACCAAAGTTGATTCTGGCAAATGTCATATTCATTTATCCAAGGTACTCTGAGGCAGATTTGGGATTAATTTTAACTTTCTCTTTATTACCTGAATCAAGATGGCACAAACTCTTTTTTCATTTGATATCTCTTCAATTTCTTGAAAAATTAGAACATGATTCCAAACCTATCTTAACTTGCTGAATAATAAGCCTTGGTAACATCACACCAAAGCAACTCAAATACCAGGATCAAATAAAGTTTCATGGAAACCAATAAGGCAATAAAAACAAATGGTAATCAATATCAAGGAGACATTTCTTATGTATCATTTAGAGGTAATACTGCATTATTTATACCCATTTTTCAGAAATTTCAGAACTGTTAGGGCTTTTTCTGAAGAGATATAATAAAGACTTTATATATTCACAGTTTCAAAATGAAATGGGAAAAAATTAATCTATTTCAATGGGGTTCCAAGAAAGCAGTCAAAAGTAGCTCCTATTTCTCTTTGGACAAATGGCTATCCTTTCTCTTCCCTAAATTAAGGTTGTTGTTTCTCTTTGTCTCCTTTGTTGAGAGGACAATTCACCCTCCACTTTGGAAAAGGTAACCCATAAGCACATTTTGTGAAACAATATTAGCCTTGGCACTTGGCCATTACAAAGAAAATGCTTCCTGGATTTGGGAGCAGAATCCCACTGAAATTAAGTTAATGTACAATAGCTACCCAGTTTCATAACATTTTTTTTCTGGTTTGATACAAGTCAGATTGATTTGAAAGCTGAAGAGTTCTTTGAAAATTAATAGCAACATTCTTTTGTTTCATTTTCTGCAGCTCAGAAGACCAAAGGAGCCTTAGGAATTAATTGCAGGCTTCTAATAAACACAATGATGTAATGACGTATTTAACATTACTGGTTTTTGTTTGATTCCAAATAGATTGCAGATTTTTTTCTGGTGTGATACTAAAACAATTACCATTTTGAAAAAAGGATAATTAATCTGCAATTTTTTCACATTAGATCATAGATCTCGACGCAGTGCCCACCGATTTGATGGTCTTCAGCTGCTGCGTATTTATTTTTCATTTTTCCTACTGATGTACCGCCCCATCAGCGTTGACATTTAAATGAGTGAGTATTCAACAGAAGTGTGATCATTTGTACAGCTTCCAATGCGGCCCCATACTGAGATGATTGCTTCTGGGAGCCATCCATGGGTTCTCAAATAGGGGGAAAAAGCCAGGCAAAATTTTATCAATTTACATTTTTCTGTGATTAATTTTTATGCAAATCAGGGCCCGACCGTGCTCCCATCTCACCTGAATCATTCGGATCATCAAAGACAAATTGAGCATCACTTATTTAAAAAATAGGCTTTAAACTACTCTACAGCTGTGTTGGAAAATGCTAAGAGCAGGGCATGAACTTTTCTAATGTAACACGAAGAGATAAGAAAATGCCGCTTTGGCATTTTTGTCCACAGTGCTGTAAACATGAAACTTAACAAACCCCCCAAAATCATGTTTGCTTTGTGCACTATAAGTTCTTGTTAATATTCAATAGGAAAAGCAGAATCCTAGGCAACACTCCCCCCTGCCCTAGCACTGAATTAATAATCCAAAGTGCTAGCCACCAAGCAAAATGTACTGCTTCATGGTACATCCTTTCTTATTGGATATTTTTCCCTATTTTGTGTCCGTACAAACAAAGGATATTAGTTTTTGTATCTGAAGAAAAAAAGTTTGTACTACACATGGAAAATGAGAGGTTGGAGGAAAATATTTTTTCAAGAAATTAAATGATTTGATATTGAAACCCTAACCAAACCAATTTTTCAGTGTAGAAATCAGTAATTTGCTATTGTACAAGACATGATGATATGGATGTAGTCCTAAGAAACACATAATAGTGTACCAGAAAGAACAATGGATTTGGAATCAGAAGACTTGCATTCAAAACTTTGTTCTGCCACTTGCTACCTGTGTGACCTTGGGCAATTGCTTTGCCTCTTTGGACCTCCATTTCCTCATCTGTAAAATTAATCTATAATCTGTAAAATGTAAAGATAGCCATTGGATTTGGTCCCAGTCAATCCAAGGTCCTATTGACAACAAAATATTGATATGGTTCATTTTCTTGCAATATAAACACATCATTGCAACTCTGTTTTTAGATTTCCCATTTCATCATACCTTTTTTTTGAAAGGTATATGTGAGAATTGCTGCGTTATAATATATGAACTGTACACAGAAGCAGTTTTCCATGACCCTGATGATAATGGTTTAATGTTGTAATTTACATGAATAAAGGTTAATTGAACAATAATGCAATGTCATCTTCTATAACTAAGTTCAACTCTCCGGATGGACTGCATTTGCATGCCTTTTTAAAAAGATGTCTCAATTTTTTAATAAATAACTCATTGATTAAAACCTTCCCAGACCTCCCTCTCACTTCACCCTCAGGAAGATAGTCAGACAAGGAATAAATTTGTTGATAATCTTCTTGAACTAAGATACAGAAAAAGAAAAGCCCCACACTACTTCGATAGTCTAAATGGACAATGGAATCGAAGGCTCAGCCAGGCGAGATGAGGCTCAACTATGGATATTTCATCATCAATAATGCTCTCTCTTATCTGAGGAAATGGATTTTCCCTTATATGCAGGAGCAGAGCAATACCAGTATTAGTCTCACTGCTGGACAGGAACAAGATTAGAATCTTAAAAGTCATCCTGGGGAGCTAAATTACTGTGCAGCGTACAGGTGAGTAGGTTAAAAAAAAAGAGAGAGAAAGCAAAATGAATGCAGTTTATCCCAAGGATTTAAGAGTTTATTTCATGGATACAAAAAAAGCATCTAAGACCATAGTTACCCTAACTGCATTTGTTGGGGGGGGGGGGGGGCTATGTGTGCAACATGAGATGGGGGGAGGAATCTGTGCAGATTCTCCTTGTCTTTCACAAACCAACCCATCATTAAATACTGTGCCCTAAACCAAAAGGCTACTGCTGACTGTTTCTGCATCAACTTGGGATAGGGGGATTTTCTCCCACTACAGACTAACTCATTTCAGCCACTTGAGTTCTAGTGGCAAGATCTAACTAGAATGTAGGCACAGGCTAGTCTCATGTCATAACATATACATTCATTCTTGGAGATTTAACCTAATTTTAGGACAAACCATTGAGGCTAGTAGAAACCAACTTGTGTTTGCTCTGGTTCAATCTGATGGAAAAAGAACATTCACTCCATAAATGTCACATGTTCTGAGATCAGCCTCCATTAAGACTTATGTGACTCCTGACTCACAAACCTTTACCAAAGAGGAATCGGGACCCTGCCAGCTGACCTGCTTTTCACTATCCAGCTGCGGTTTAAAGACAAGGACACTTGCCAATTGAATCTGAAAACCAGCCTGTCTCTCACAGAAGCAAATTGGCACCCTGCAACTGACAAGGAAACCTGCTCCCACAAAGGCTGATTGAGTATTCTGGGGAACAGTGGGGTAGAAGATAGGGAGAGAGGCCACCTAAAGAGATAGCAACTTAAAAGAATGTATAGGAAATAGAGTGAATACACAAAGGTATTAGAGGCTTCTGAAACACAGTTCTAGATAGTGGTCTCCAGAAATCATAGGTCAAAATGTTAACATTGCAAGAAATTTTTAAAAATATATATCATTACTCTATCTTCAATTGAGTCTTAAAATATCCCCACACTGATCTGTCACTTAAGCCTTGGACATGATCTTTTTCCCCACAAACTGGCTTATTTTTCTTCTCTTATACAACAATAATTCTCCTGTTGCTATCCAAAGAAGGAACTATACTAATGACTTAAGCTAACTGACCTTAACCTAGTTTAACCTAATATATCGACACAACTTGGAAATTCTAATTATCAAAAGAAAGACCCTCAAAAATGATATCCTACACAGAGTCCAAATGTAGGAGGCATTCCCTACAGATGGTGACTCCTACTAGATGGTTCTGCTTGTGGATTGCCATGCAATCTCTAAAATGAGACCCATAATCCATCAAAAGGATTCAGCCTAACTATCCACATTGGAAAAACCAAATAGATATAGAATGACTATTCCAGTTGTATGGATGGTCCATTGAGTCACTCGATCAGTATGTATGCTGGACAATGTGTATGGTCATTAAATTGGTCTCAAGAGTTAAAGAAGGGAACAGAGTAGATTGTCTTTGATAAACTGTCCAGAGCTTTTAATGGCACTGAGCTCTCCCTGAATGAAAGGCTCATCTTTTGAACAATGTCCTTTCAATGGCATGGTGATTAAAGAGCTGGTCTTGAAGTCAGAAGGACCTGGGTTCAATTCTACCCCTGCCAAATCCTGGTTATATAATCCTGGACAAGCACTTCACCTCTCAATTATCTAGTCTGGGTAGATCTTTGAGATTCTAAGTTTCAGAGAAGATGCCATCTTGCCCTAGGTAGAGTAATTTTCTTCACCACGCATTCCCCATACCAACCAAATCACAGTATGGTCCAAAAAGGAAAAAAAAACCTTCTAATGATGCTGTATGGCCATGAGTCATAGAATTGCCTAGAAGAAAGAGAATATATCAGACTGTCAGAGAGAGAGAGAGAGAGAGAGAGAGAGAGAAATTAATTAGGTGATCTAGGCATGGGAAAGAGGGAAGGAATCATTAGGCAACCTGTGTCCTTCACTAGTAGCCACACAAACCATCCAATGTCAAGAGAATTAAAGGTAGGTCTGCATAATGTTGGGTGGACCTCCCATGGAGTCTTTATGGTAGGAAATGTACAAAGGTCACCCAATATAAAAGGATATGGATGGGCTGCAAACACACCATTAGAGAGAATCACCACATTGATGAGATCAAAGATCCACCAACATACCGAAATAAATTAAAGTGTAATCTATACCTTCCTCTCAAAATTACTATGTCTTCTTTATTAAAGGAAAAGTTTTAGGATCATACTGAATTATACTGACATTTTGCAGCGTGTGGTTAGTCCACCATCCAAAAACAAGGTCCATAAGTTTCATTTCTCTGGGCCTTGGTCTCCCCAGCTGTCAAATGAGTAAATCTATCAGATGAAGTGATCTCTGGAATCCTTTCCAGCTTCCAGCACTAAATCCTATGATACCGTGATGTCTTACGTAGAATTAGAATTCGTAGAGGAAGCAAATACAAAGAAATGTTCTCCCTCCCAAAACTTACTAGGATGGTCACTTATTCTGTGTTTCATAACACAGGTTTAAAATGAGTTAGGAGGGCTTTGTGTTTATACCCATAAAACATGAACTGAATCTGCTGGTGAACTTGGGTCAAAATGCAAGATAAAATAGTGAAAATAGCAATAGATTAGGAATCCAGAGACTGGTTCTATAACCTCAGGCAGGCTAGTTGACCTTTCTGGGCCCCAGTTTAAGTGTAAAATGAGGAGGGAAGTGACCTAGATAATTTAGAAGGTCCTGTCTGGTGCTTTTTTGAAAGAATTTTTTAAAGAATATTTTTATTTTATTTTTTCTCGATTACATTTACAAACAAATTTTAACGTTCATTTTTTATAATTTTTGGGCTCCAAATTCCCTCCCTCCCTTCCCCCTCTTTGAGAAGGCAAGTACTTTGAAGCAGGTTATACATGTGCAGTCATGCAAAACAGATTTGCATATTAGCCATGTTGGGAAAGAGAACATAGGCCAGAAACATTTGATAAAAATAGAGAAAGTAAAGAAAGTATGCTTCTATCTGAATTCAGACTCCATCAGCTCTTTCTGTGGAGGTGGATAGCATTTTTCATCAGAATTGTCCTTCAGAATTGTCCTGGATCACTGTACTGCTGGGAATAGCTAAGTCATTGGCATCATACAACATTACATTACTGTGTACAACCATCTCCTGCCTGTCAGTGCTATATTTTCTAATCCTATGGTTCTAATAAATGTAAAGATAAGAAATTTCAGAGGTAATAAGTAAAATGGCCTGATTTGAGGCAGCTGGTGTTATGGCAGATAGAGTACTGGGCCTGGAGTCAGGAAGACCTGAGTTCAGATCCAGCCTCGGACACTTACTAGCTATGTAACCCTGGATGAGTCACTTAACCTCTGTTTGTCTCAGTTTACTTAACTGTAAAATGGGGCTAATAGATAATAACCTACTTCACAGGGTTATTGTGACAATCAAATTAGATAATATTTGTAAAGTGCTTAGCACAGTGGCTGGCACATAGTAGGTACTTTAAAATGCTTATTCCCTTCCTTTCCCCCTCATTCCACCAGAATACACAACCAAAGAGACTGGCATTATTGCTAAAATGAAATAACAAATATAATTATTTAAACTATTGTACTGTATATTACCTCTGAGAGAACGAATATTAAAGATATTTGGCATCCTTTCATCATTGAGGGAGATTCATAAGCAAAATAAACCAAAGTGGCATTGGGTGGGACAATTGTCTCTGGTATATGTCTATGTTCAGTCTCTCATGAATAAAAAAATTCATTCCAGAATCCAAGAAATTAAATCCCTTAAGGACTAAGGTTACCTAGGTTGACACAGACAATTTTCTAGCTTCTTAACTTCGACACTGTCATTAATAACTGCATGAAGGCTTTTCTTTAAGCCTGAAAGTGAAAAGAGAATCTGATTGCCTCTCTCTTTACTCTCCAGCTCATAGGAATAAACTTTGCCTACAGCAACACTGAGGTTAAAACCAACAATTATACTTAAAAGTTCCTGGATGATTCCTTTATTCTATGTATATCAAAAGGTAAAAACTATTCATTGCTATGAGAACATTAGTTAGGCCATGGGAAAAACACAGGCTTTGAGCTGGGAGATGATCTCTGGGTCACTGAGTTGTCCCTCTCTCTGGGCATAAATACCTTCATCTGGAAAAAAGGGGATTGGGTTCTAACTCTAAGGTATAGGATCAGTCTTTTTTACTTTACCTTTCTATTTTTAATTTTTTTCTTTTTTCTATTTATTTTCTATTCTACCTCTCACATCCATTTTTCTCCACCCAAATGGCCACAACCCCTAATTCAAACCCTTATGACCTCTCCCATGGGTCTCCCACTGCATCCTGGGCCATCTCCAGTTGACCTGATTAATATCTGGCTACTGGACCCAGATGGCTCTGGAGGAGAAAGTGAAGCTGGTGTCTTTGCACAGCCCTCCTTCACTCAAATCAAATTCATTTGCAAGTCATGGCATCATCTCCCTCTCTTTGAGAACGAAGGACAAACCACAACCTGTGGGTAGTCCAAGCTGCCCAAATGGGGATCAAGCTGGCCAGTTTCAGTTGGGCAACTCAGATTGTCCTCTCTTCTCCTCTCCTTTCTTTTTCAAAGATCATGCGTTAAACCTAATTCACTTTGGATCTCATTGATCGGTCGAGAACAAATAGGTCCCTGCCCAAGAAGGTTATTTTTGGGCCCACCTGGCTCAGAGTCAATGTAAATAGTAACTGTTTCTCTAAAAAGCCCAAGGTCTCCTATTACATCCTGGGCCATCTCCAGTTGTCCTGATTGATATCTGGCCATTGGACACAGATGGCCCTGGAGGAGAAGGTGAGGCTGGTGACTTTTCACTGCCCTCCCTCACTTAAATCTGATTCAATTGCAAGTCATGTCATCATCCTCTTCGAGAATAAAGGACAAACCACACAACCACAACCTCTCCCATGTCCTATTGTCTCTTAACTGGACTGCCTTCCTCAAGTGTCTCCTATGTTTAACCTGTCCTCCCCTCACGCTGCCAAAATGATATTGCTAAAGCACAAATCTGACCTGGTCAAAAAGTTCCCATGGTACCCTATTGCCTCTAGGTTAAAATACAAACACCTCTGATTGGTTTTTAAAAACCCTTCACCATCGGGCTCTACCTAACCTTTCTAGGCTTCTTGTTGTTATTGCTGTTGTTGGGTCATTTCTGTCCTGTCTGACTCTTGGTGACTCCATTTAGGGTTTTCTTGGGAAAGACCCTGGAGTGGTTTACCATTTCCTTCTCCAGCTCATTTTACAGGTGAGGAAACCGAGGTTGACAAGGTCAAGTGACTTGCCCAGGGTCACACAACTAGGCTTATTGCACATATTCTCCTTGACCCATTCTGCACACCAGGCAAACTGACCTCCCTGTTGTTCCCAAAGATGATGCACACAGACTGTGCCTCATGCCTGAAATGTACTCCCATTGCCTCACAGGATCCGCAGTTGACTTTAAGGTTCAACACAGGAGCCATTCTGATCTGCCTTCATTCCTAACGCTCTCCTCACTGAAACTGCTTTATATACACAGTTTTTGGTATATGTGTTATATTCCCCCATTAAAGAATAAGCTCTTTGAAGGCAGGGAATGTTTCATTTTTGTCCTTATATGAAGGAAGGAAACGAGTATTTATTAAGCACCTACTATGTGTCAGGCACCATGCTAAGCATTTTACAAATATTAGCTCATTTGATCCTCACAAAAATTCTAGGAGGTAGGTGCTACTATTATCCCCATTTTACAGTTGAGGAAACTGAGGAAAACAGAGGTGAAGTGACTGCCCAGGGTCACTCAGCTAGGCAGCATTTGAACTCAGATCTTCCTGAATCCACCTATAGCCCCATTCAACTAGTACTATGCTTGTCACATAATTGATACTTCAGGGATCTTAGGGGTCAGTTAGTCTAAACCCTCATTTTATAGATGAGGAGGCTGAGGCCAAGAGAGGTTAGGTCACACAGGTTGTAGATGGAAGAGCTAGGTTGTTAATTCAGTCCCTTTGGCAAACCCAGCACACTTTCTGCTGCACAGTGATGCCTCTTACAACCCATCCACTTATATTATTGGAAACTGTTTCATCATCTTTAACATGGGGGTCATAGTATTTGTACCACCTTCCTTACATGTGCCCTATTTTGTCAGTGTAAAGGGCTGATAGACATGGGAGTTATTGCCATGGTCACCTATAAAGGTACCCCCCCCCCGCGCAATGAAAAGATTTTGTCCTAATTTTCGTCATTCTCTGGCCTTGAACACTTATATAACTTAAACAGTTCAGCTAACTAGCAAGAAATTTCTATTTGTTTCAGCCAGGGATCTGGTGACAAAAACTGTTGTGGAAGCACAGTTACCATCATGATTCTTACTTTTATTTACCTTGTTATTAAAAATATCACTGACACAGCAGAGTGATATTTAGAAGACCATTCAGTAAAGACATGCCACAAATGGAGTGCTTTCTTTTTAGATTTGCCATTACTGGGAAAAAACCCAGTGAGGCTACAGGAAACAGCGAGAGGAACATGGGCAACAATTTCCCATTCTTGCAGCATTTTCCAGGCCAGTGGACTTGAAATTATGCCATTCCAAAATAATTCTGGGGTGGGAAGCTTCCCAGGAGGATGCAGTAACACTTAAGTGTGAGCTACAGAGTAAGGCTGATGTGGGCAAGCTGTAATATTGCCAGCTTAGAAATAGGTGCTGCCATGGAGTCAGGCGGTTGACAAACGGGATTTCTGTGGGAGGGCTAAGGGCCATCCATGGCGACTATCAAGGAGGATGGGCTGAAGCAGCAGGTGCTCAGCGGTAATTAGAGCCTGAGCCTATAAATGAGAAAGCAAAGATGGAAGAAATGGCTCTGGGAGCTGTGGCACATGAGAAAAAAGGAAGCCTGGCACCTGAGAGGAAGAAAGAGAGAGAGGTGGGGGGACGGAGAGAGGGAGAGAGAGACAGAGTCAGAGACAGAGAGACAGAGACAGAAAGACAGAGAGAGAGAGAGGGAGAGAGAGAGACAGAGACAGAGAGAGATACACAGAGACAGAGAGATACAGAGAGATACACACACACACACACACACACACACACACAGAGAGAGAGAGAGAGAGAGAGAGAGAGAGAGAGAGAGGAGAGATACAGAGAGAGAGACACTATAGTTCAGAAGAAGGTAGAGATGGAAGACAGAAGGGAAGGGTTAACTGGAGAAAACACTAGACTTTAGTGTATGTAAGAAGAGGAAAGAGGAAAATCTTATTGTACCTAAGGTGATTCTGAAAAATCAAATGTAACAGATTTTTGTTCTAGTCAAAGTTTAGTGACAGTCTTTAAGGACGACATGGGAGGACATTATGCAATTAGAATTAGAATTGAAATCTTGCTTTAGAAATCTACTACCTTTGTCACTCTGCTCAAGCCATTTAACTTCTCTGAGACTCATTTTCCTATACACAAAAATGGGGATAATAACAGCAACCATAACATGGTGGTTTCGAAGACCAAAAGCAAAGTACTTTGCAAATCTATAAAAGCTAGATTAATACCAGCTATTATGATTATCATCATCATTAAAGTTCTGACCTTTTAATTAAAAAGAAAAATATGAGGTCAATTCAAAAGTACCATGACCACATTCAGAAGAGTTGAGATAAGATATGATGTGTCATGAATTAGGCCATATGATGTTGTTGGACACTCAACAATTGGGTTGTAATTTTATACAAATTAACCCAGACTAAGAAAGCATTAGAAAACTCTGGTAGAAGTAGCTTCTGTATGGAATTACTATAGTGAATGTTGTTCCAAAACAGAAATAGTGAATTTACACATACTACATGTATATTGCAAGGATCCATAGTTTTATGACTGTGAGTGGTCCCTCCACCAATCCTCATTACAGCAAAATCAACTGATAGCAATAAAACTATTTTAAGACAGACCTCTTTAAGAATCATGGGTCTGAAACAACAAAAAATAAACAGCAGAGTACTATTTTGGGGGAAAATATAAAGGTGCCCAGAATAATTAGAATCAGAGAAGAAACTGTAATTCATAGGATGTCATCAGAGTGGCTCCTCAGGTTTAACTTGTCCCAAAATGAGTAATTATTGCAAATAAATAAGGAACTAACCAGAATCACTCAGGACTACTCACCAACTATAGAAAAGGAAAGTAGAAAATGGGATACAGTAAACCAAAATGCAAAGGTAAATGGCTTTCACTCAAGGATAACTTATCCTATAAAACTGAATATAATACTACAGGGAATCAATGAACTTTTTATTATAAGTTCCAAGAATTGTGTATGAAAATACCAGAGTGAGCAGTCTTTGAAATACAAAGACAGTACATAAAATAAAACTTAAGATAAAGTTTGAATACCTCTTTTTCACTGTAAATCATTATTTACTTATTTAATATTTTTAGTTTTCAGCATTAACTTTCACAAGAGTTTGAATTACAAATTCTCTCCCCATTTCTACCTTCCCCCCACTCCAAAATGGCATATATTCTGATTGCCCCATTTTCCAGTCAGCCCTCCCTTCTATCACCCCATTCCCCCCATCCTCTTTTCCCCTACTTTCTTGTAGGGCAAGATAGCTGTTTATGCCCCATTGCCTGTATATCTTATTTCCTAGTTGCATGCAAAAATCTTTTTTTGAACATCTTCTTTTAAAACTTTGAGTTCCAAATTCTCTCCCCTCTTCCCTCCCCACCCACCCTCCCTAAGAAGGCAAGCAATTCAACACAGGCCACATGTGTATCTTTATGCAAAACCCTTCCACAATACTAATGTTGTGACAGACTAACTACATTTTGCTCCTTCCTATACTATCCCCCTTTAGCCAAATTTCTCCCTTGACCCTGTCCCTTTTCAAAAGCGTTTGCTTTTGATTACCTCCTCCCCCATCTGCCCTCCCTTCAATCATCCCCCCTTTTTTATCTCCTTCCTCCTTCTTTCCTATAGGGTAAGATACCCAATTGAGTGTGTATGTTATTCCCTCCTCAGGTCAAATCCAATGAGAGCAAGATTCACTCATTCCCCCTCACCTGCCCCCTCTTCCCTCCCAACAGAACTGCTTTTTCTTGCTACTTTTATGCGAGATAATTCACCACATTCTATCTCTCCCTTTCTCCCTCTCTCAATATATTCCTCTCTCATCCCTTAATTTGATTTTATTTTTTTAGATATCATCCCTTCTTATTCCATTCACCCTGTGCCCTCTGTCTATATATGGGGGAGAGCCCTAGGCAAGTCCCTGCTTTCTAGCTGCCATCTTGGCTCTGCCCAGTCCATTTTGAATACCTCTTAAGAGTTACAGTTTGATCCAACGTTTGTATACTAAATGGGGGGAAAAGATTATTAATCTCAGGGGAGTATTACTGTATCTAAGGGTCCATGGAGAAACAAAGAAAAAAAGAAAAATCCTAATAAGGAGGGTGAAAACCATGGGGTGACTTAGTACTTCTTGAAATTTGGGGGTCCCATAGGCTACAGTCATTCAAGCACAGGGGTGTTTGAGAGGTGGGCTCATGGTGGTGAGAGAGAGGTGGGCTCATGAATCACACTTTTAGTTGGGTCAGACAAGAGGACACAAGAAAATATTATGGAAGGAGACACTGAATAATGTAAGCAGAGGAATAGGCTATATAGAGAGGATTGAGAAAGGTGTCTGAGCTGTCAGATTAAAGACCAAGTGAGAAACTGAATTACCTACAAAGAATTGAGGAAGGGATGGATACTTGAAGGAAAAAGAAACATAGAACTGACAATCACAAAAAGATGTGTGAGTTCAAGGACAAGACCCAATAATTTGGATTTGGGCTTAGGTAGGAAGGAAAGGACTGCTTTCAGAATATTCTAAGTGTAGCAAATACCTACCAATGGTTGTTTTCTTTCAAAAAGAATAATTATTATAACAGAATTCAGTAGAAATGAAACAAAATATACTCATTGTAACTATGAATGCTTTTTGTTTGCCTATAAAGAGGATGAATTAGAAAGCACAATCCAACAATATGTTATATACAAGGAACATAAATAAAATGTTAAAACTTATAGTGTTGAATTAAGATGTAAAAGTAAAATTCATTTTGCCTCAGCTGAATGCAAAATGGCTATCATGATTTCAGACAAGGCAACAGTAAAAATGGGTAGATAAGAAAATCAAACAGGAAAAATGAATTATGGGGAAAGGGGCCATAGATAAAGAAACAATATCTGAATAAATGAAAATTTTACCAATCTAGGGAACTCCTGGTGTAGGAAAAAACCACTATCACATCAGGTCACAGTCTCTATAACCTAGTAAAGCCCAAGAGAGTTTGTTAAGACCAAGAGAAGCTAAGGGGGCATACAATAAGTGTGAGAGGTAGAATTAAATCTAGGTCTTCCTTACTCTGAGCCTAACCCTGAGTACACTACAATGTAATGTCTATCAATGAACTATTGACATTATACTCACTAAATAATTTAACATTTAAGTTTTTGTCTTTGACCAGATTTAGGATTTCACTGATTTTGGGAAATCCTACCAAGGAATTTCCCTGGAAGTTTTCATTCTTTGCTTTGTCAAGAGCTAAACTGTTAAACTTGCTATCTATCTTTGTCTTTCTATTTAGATAGACAGATATAGGTATATAAAATATACACATATGCACACATACATACATATGGACTAGATATAACTTTTTATGCATTCACAAATCATTTTGCTGGTTATTGTTTTCTAGGTACTTTAGGATCTGTTAGTACCCAAACCTCTCCTCCATATATCTTTTAGTATTCTTGACTATTCCTCCCATTATTTCCTTCTTTTATCTAATTCTACAAAGTATCCCTTTGGTAATTTTATTGGCATAGTATCAAATCTGTGGCAATTAGGCAGTCTTTATATAGTATTAAGCTTATTGATGTCATATTAAATCTGTAGCACTTGGGTAATATCAGAATTATCACATTGGCCTGGCCCGGTCATGAACCCTGAATTTCTCTTCAAATAATTAGGGATTCTTTTATTTCTGTAAAATTATTTTTAGATGTACTTATGTAAGTCCTGTATGTATCTCAGTAGGTAAATTCACAGATGTCTGATAATTTCTTTTGCTATGTTAAATGGAACCAAAATGCAAGGGAAAAATAATTTTCACCCAGTTATAATTTATTCTATCAAGCTGGAATCAATAAATATAGAAAAGAAATGTAATGAACATGATCATCTATAAATAATATTATTCACTAAGTGCTTTGCATCCCCTAAAGTACTATACAAATGCTTTTATTATTATTAATAATAATCAAAGTTGACTAATTCCAAAGGGTTATGCTTTAATCCAGTGTTAACATACTGAAAGGGGAAGAAAAGACTATTATTCTTTGAAAGGCTTTTCTTCCTGGTTTTAAAAAAACAAACAGAAAACAATGACTCTTGTAGATATATTTTGTATACTTTGACTATCTCAATTAATTTTTGTTGATTTGGGGGTTATGTAATTATATTTCCTTAAAATATCAATTATTTTACCTCTTTTGCCTAAGCTTGCTCCCTCGATTTCTCTTCCTTCTCAAGTTATCATAACTAGCATTCCTATACTCATGTCAAATGATAGTGGAGACAGTGTTCATACTTCCTTTACCCTCCCAAAATACTGGTAAAGCTTTCTGTGTTTCTTCTCTGACAATATAATACTAGGTGTCACCATGGCTCACAAAGATCTGTGTGTTCTCCTCAATTTCCCTTCCCCAAGGGCAGAATTTAGCCTCCAACACTTGTTATAGCATCCTCAGAGGTACCAGGACCCCACAGCTCATTCTTCCCAAGGAAATCTAAATGAGCCCAGAATTCAAATTTCAGGGTTTTGCTTTGGACAGTTAAAGGGGGCATTCATGAAACTAAATTGTGGCTTAGTAGCCCCCAAGGAGGTCTTGAACCTCATGTGCTAGAATTTCAGGGTCCTACACCAGTAGATTGTGAAATACAAAACTCTTTAGTGCAATCTCTCCGTGCCCACTCTGATGTCAAGTAATAACATGCCCACAGACAATGAAAATGAACTAATTTATAGAGATTATGACTTATACAATGCCACTAGAAATAGTAGGCAGTAAAATAAGACATAGTTGACATTTTTTTATAGATCCACCTAAACTAACAGAGGAAGAAGAAAGAGGTGGTGAGGAGAGTAGAAGGGAGGGAAGTAGAAAAAGGAAAGAGGAGAGATGTCCCTTGGCCACTGTGCTATTGCTGAGCAGAGAGAACACACTACTGATCAGGTCTTTCCTCTAATTGGACTGCTGCAATTCCATCTGCCAGCTATGGACCATAATGTTGGCAGCCCCAGGGATCACCTAGGTTTTTTCAATTCCATTAAAAAATCTCTACCCTGGCCTCTGGTATCCCAGCCTGTAGCTACAATTTTCCCTCTGGTTATATTTTTCCTTTATTCCCCAAACTTCAAGCTGCAGCCTGATCTCATCTCCTTTACCTCTTATCTCATTGGTCTATGGAAGCTTGTAGGAGGTACACCATAGATAATGTTAGCTCTGGCTTTTAGTTAGATGCTTTTTATTATATTAATCAATATAAAAATCAAAATACATACAGAGCATTCCAAAAATCTTAATGCAGTTTCATGCTTAAAGCTACACTTTTGGGACATCCTGTATATATCTTGCATGTACACGTGTATGTATATATGTCAGTCAGGCAATAAGCATTTATGAAGCTACTGACTACTGTGTGCCAAGCACTGTGCTATATTTATGTATGCATATTGCATTGTATACTTTAATACTATAGGACATCAATGAGTCTATGATCTTGTGCATGTGGGGATTGTCTCCAAAGCTACAGATTCCAAAAAATCCATTCCTTCTTATCTCTTGTAACCCTTGCCCATCACATTCTATAAATCCTCTGCTGAAATCCTTTAATGTGCTGGAAGCCCTCCTCTTCATCTCTTAACATGGCCTGGCTACCAATGCAACACACAGGTTCACCATCTATTATCACTCAACATGGTAACAGGGTTGGGACTTAGTATCATAAATCCCTTTAATGATGTATTTTACACAACTGCCTAACCTATGACAGTTTAAAACTGAAATAAGACTTTTGAGACACCATGTGTAATTAAGTATTTGTAATACTCCCCAGTTTATTTGTGCCTACTACGGGCATTTTTATTGCCCTTTTAGAAATTCCCAGGAGATTATAATATTCCAAACCATATACCATCATCAAATGGTTTTTAAAAGATTGATTTTGTTTTAATGAGGTCACTGAATGTGCTAGTTTCCCAAGGGCAATTCAGCCACTCTTTTCCTTTTCGCAAATTATGGGTCCAGTTTATTGTCCATTTGTAGTATCTGGCCAAGATATATGCAAGAATGAAACAGCTCCATCGATCATCTATCCAGCTACAGATCATCGTTGAAATAGAAAAGATATCAATAACTATTGATCCCCATGTCCAGTTTAATCTCTACAAAGTCTTCATGAGAAGAATTTAAACATATATCATCCTTGATGAAAATATGACAAGGGAACAAGCAGGTTTACGTGAATCATGATCTACAGGAAACCACATTTTAGTCACATAATTGACTAAAAGGTGTGGAGAATACAAGATTCCCAAGTCCTCATTGATTGGTGACTAAAATAAAATTCTATATATAATAAATTGTTGTTGAATGAATGGATAATAAGCCACTATAAAGCTTTAAGGCAATATGACAAATGCAGTCACAGGTGAAGGAAACTCAACAAGGGACTTATACAATGCCACCAGAAATAGTAGGCAGTAAAATAAGACACAGTTGGCATTTAGGAAGAAGAAAAAGGTGGGGAGGAGAGTAGAGGGGAGGGAAGTAGAAAAAGGAAAGGGTTCTGTCACAGGAAAGGAAGAGTATAGCAGTGCTCCAGAAGAACAAGGGAATCAGTCCCTGGAGTGGATCCACTAGTGAATCAACAAGCACTTACTAATTGACTACTATGTGCCAGGCTCTCCGCTAAGCGCTGAGGGTACAAAGATAAAATGCAAACAGAGTCTGCCCTTAAGAAACTCATGATAAACAAGTATATTCCAATTCAATATAAAAGACATACAAGACAATTTTGGAAGAAAGGGCACTAGGAGTTGATCAAGAAAGTGTTTATGTAGAAGGTGATGCTTGGACTGAGCATGGAAGGAGACAAGAGATTCCAAGAAGCAGAGGAGGGGAAAGAGTGCATTTGGGGACCTGAGTTCAAAGGCATAGAGATGAACGATGCAGCCTCGTGTGTGGACTACAGTGTGTGGGAAGGGGAATAACGAAGCTGGAAAGGAGGAGAGGGAGGCCTAAAGTGTTTTAAATGCCATTTTTTTTTATTTAATCAGAGGAAATAAGGAGTCCCTGGGAGTTATTGAATAGGAAAGGGACACAGACGATCGCGTACTTTAGGAAAATCACTTTGGCAGCTGTCCGGACCATGGATTGGAGAGGGGACAGAGCTGAGGCAGGGAGACACAGGAATGCATTCAGGTGGTTGCATGAGTGAGTAGAGAGATGGAAAAGCTTAGAGAGATGCTGGAAGACAGAAATGAAAAGATTTGGCAACTAATGAGTACGTGGGCAGAGGGAAGTGTGAGGAGTCAAGATAATTCTAAGATGATGAACTTGGGGACTGGATGGATGAGGCTGCCTTCAAAAGAAATAGAAAAGCAATTCTATATCTTGCCAAAAAGGTTTCTCCTGGTCCTTGCTCACCTTACACTCAGTCACTCTGCTCTTGAAGTATATCTGTCATAAAGGGGCTGGTCTAAAGACTGCCAGCAATGCCAACTGCTTACACAAACTACCGGTATGCCACTTTACCATAGATAAAAACCCCAGTACGTTCCCTGACATGATAAATATTGTTGCCTCCCTCCACCTCCCACATCCTCACCTGTCTTGACTTTACCATTATGCTAATTCCCAACACACACACACACACACACACACACACACACACACACACACACACACACACCCTACCCCCCCCCCACAGTAATGGTGATGCAGAACAGAGAAGGAATGGAGATTTCCTGTAAACGAGCAAACAGAATTTGAAAAATGGTAATACAAACAGCAAACACTAACTCAGAAATCCCAGCTAATGCCCAACCAGTTATATTTCCACAGAATAGGATACATAGAATTGCTTCATTCCAATATTCACATTAAATTATACATTCATTCCTTCTGGCATCAAGAATGCCCTAAAGTGAAACAAGAATACCCTGGGTTCTAAGTGAATACTCCAAGTCCCCTGGGGATGGAAGAGTTCTGTGTTATTGTCACCAAAACTAGTGTAGTCTTTATTCTAATATTTAGCTTCTGTTTTTCCAATTTAAACAATTATCAGTGTTGATATGGCTACACAATGAGGTCTCAGAAGAGGAGGATTCTTTGCCTTCACTTCCTGAAAGCAAGCTTATTAAGAATGACATAGGAAGAATCGCAGGCATTCATTTGCTAAATCTCAGCGCCCTCTTCTAAAGCCAAAGGGTACTATAAAATGTGTCAGCTAGACAGACACACAGATATTCACATGGCTCTCATAAATCCTCCAGCCTGCCTGGCTTTGAGTGGATCTCTGGGAATGGCAAATTTCCAAGACCTACTCCTACCCAGAGGGCATGCTTCTTATTGCTTAACACTCTACACAAATGGGGCTTTCCAGGCAGCTGTGAAGGCACTGCTTCTGGGGAGGATAATGAATTCTTTTGGAATAGGATGGGGAAGAAATTTAGCCAGCCTGGGACCACAGGCACTCCATTTTTATTTGAGAAAATGAAAGAGAGCATTCCGGATGGACAGGTGGAGCAAATCGCTGTTCAAAAGTGATCTTTGTTTTGGGTGGGTGTGGCGACATTTTGCCCGTTATATATTTTTCAGTAAAAATAGCACAGAACTCTGAGGATTAGCCTAGTGAAGTTGGGGAATGCTTATCAATACAATCTACATGGGGTTGCTTTTTTCAACCAAAGCATCTCATGAAGGCTTCTGGGTTTGTAGCTTGCATGGGTGGAGGACATAGCTATGCTTTTAAAAAATCACAGTTGCTTAAAGTATTGAAGAATAAAGATAGCTGCCATTTTGATAACAGCAGAGTTTACAAAGTAATTTTTGGTAGCAGCCCTGTTAGGTAGGACATATATATTTCAGGTATAATTATGCCCATTTTACAAAGAAACTGAGGTTCATGCACAGCACCAGAAATCAAACCCAGGCATGCTAACTCTGAAGCGCAGGGCTTCTCTCTTAACTCCTCCATGCCAGTGTGTTCTCCTTTTATACTTGCATGGGAGTTAGAGCTAGGACCTTACAGAGCTCCTGGTCCAGCCACCTCATTTAACCAAGGAGGATGCTGCAGTCTGAATCCAAACACTAACAAACTCTTTCTACAGTTGAGAAACTCCTGTCTCCCCACATTACTCTCTCCCAGCACAGAATCTCTGTTGGGTTCTCTCTCTCTGGCTTCAGTTAATTACATGAAGAGACAGCTGTGGAGTAACCTGAAGGCTTTCTCTGCCACCACAGTGAGTCTGTGCTCTCCTCAACAGGCAGGTAGAGAGAGGACTCAAATGCTATCTGACAAGGCAGCAGATCCCATCACCTAAGGTTAGGAAACAGACAGGCCACTCTGCATTCAAAAGGAAAGACAGAGAAATTTCAAGCAGATTGTTTCTGACAGAAATCATATCCCAGCTGCATTTTCTGACAAAGCCTGTGTGAATGAAACGATATACTTTCTGTTCCCCATCTTTCCCTTTAAGAGAGAGACAGCCTATCAAAGGTACATTGGAGGTGACAGCTCAATGCACAATGGTTAGCAAGTTTTTCTTTTTTAAAAGAGGCATTAAAGAAACAGCTACATTTGATCAATTTAAATGCTATAGCCATCTTGCTTTACCCTTGATGAGAGATAGAGTTAATAATGACTAGAGAGTCTTGGAGTCATGGAAACCAGCATTCTAATCCCATCTCTGATACTTATGCAACCCTGGACCAGTCACTTAAATTCTGAAATCCTCAGTTTCTCCATCTGTGAAATGGTGAATATAGTGCCTCATAGTCACCTCATAGTTATTATGAGGTTCAAATGAGAAAATCGAGTGAGACCCTTCTCAACCCTGAAAGCACCATGTGAACATTACTTATTGTTTACTTAATGCCTACAACTCATTTTTACCTTCTGTATGTTATTCAGCATCACGTTCTGTATGTTATGCATGTTGTCAAGCATAGTGGCAGACAATCTGTGGCCATTTATAGTCCTCTCTAAAATAAAATGGTAGCAATAAGGCAGAGAGACTTTTCTTTTTCACATACCTGAAAAAAACCCTGACAATTATAAAGCACATGGACCAGTTGTGATGTATGCAGAAGGAAGAGTAATTTCACATAACTGCATTATGACCTGCCTTCATGTCCTAGGACTAACACACGCTAAGACCAAATGGACAGAACTTTCAAGGAGGCAGACATGTGCTTAATCTGAGGAGGTGATTCCTTACAACTAAAGCTGACTGAAACTGGAATGGACTCCCTCTGGGCAGTGGTCCTTTTGTCATTGACAGGGTTCAAGAGCAGAGGTTAAGTGATGCAGCAAAGAGGAATGTTTCAGATAGGAGTGAGGCCAGATGATCCCAAGGGTCCTTTCAACTCCAAGATTCTATGACTGTATCATTAAAATTGTCTACAATCATGAAGTGAATCACTTAGAGCTAATACAGACCTTGGAGGTTATCCAACCCAACCCTTTCATGCAATGGGAGTAAAGGCCTAGAGAGCTACTAGAAGTCACACAGCCTAGGACAGTGGCACAGTCAAACCTAAAGTCTGGGTCTCATCAACTTGAGACTAGTATTCTTTCCTTTCCACCACAAGTGATAAGAGTTTGGGAAAATAAACAAAATGAGAAAAGCAAATAAAACAAAAAATGCCAACATACTGTTTATTAATTATATACTAATTTGATTTAGATGGAAAAGATTCCTCTAAAAGCTTAATTAAGTTATATTAATGTATTCTTTTTTGGCTTATGTATTGCTTCATTAGGCAAGTAAAACCCAACAATTGAACATTAGCTAAAAAGCATATCATAATTGGGGCAATTTACTGAAGGGAAGCAAAGTAATATTTGCATGTAAAATTTAATTATGAGCTATGGATTTTTTTTACCCAGCATTCCACCTTGTAAAGTATTATACCAGTCTATGTCTTAGAATGGGCTTAGTATTTTTGTTCAGGGATTTGGCTATGCATGTATGTGAATATTTGTGGTCATTCTCCTCTATGTTCAGCAATATGATGATGTGCTTTGATACATGGAGGGATATGGAGGGATCGTAATCTCACCAACATGGATCATCATCTAAAGCATAGACCATAACCCATCTACACCTTCTCATCCTGTGCAACTGTTGTCTGTGTTTTCCCTTAACACGTCCACTCAGCAGCATGAGGCCCTTCCTCTGAGGCTCTTGACATTGCCCAGGTACTGAATGGGCACAGAGTGCCAATAGATTAGCATAAACAATAGGAAACGGATCCTAATTTACTGAATTATAATTTTTTAGAGCTCAACCCAATATAAAGGTAGATATATCATGGTAGATAGGTTGACCTGGGATATGTCAACCTAAATTTTTAAACTCAAAAATTAATATAAACATTGATATTAATTATAGGCCTTCCAGCAAAATATCTCAATATGTTTTCCCAACTCATCTAAAACTTGTCATATTTCTTACCTTGTGAATCCTGAACTTTTGTTTTTAGTTTTAAAGCAAATTTAGATATATGCAAACTGGAAAATACATATAGAACTGCATATTTCAAGGTGAACTACAACTCAGGAGTGCTCTATTTTCAAGCTCCAACTGAAATTTTAAGATTGTTTCAAGAAGGCATAAGGTATATACTCTAACTGTACTTTTACATTTGTTGGAGGCCTAAGTAAATGTGGATTTAGCTATATTGTGGGAGATCAACAGTATCTCCTGTTGGGGGGTGTGCTCCATTGTAAGGAAACCAGTTTCCAATGTTTTGACAGGTTTGCTGTATTCAAAAACTCCTTAAAATGGCCCAGAAAGGAATGCTTCTGAAGAAAGGGATATCATTAGAAGCAATTTCTGTCAGCAGGCAGACAGCTGAAGGACCACAGCTGGACTAGTCTTCCAGGAGATGTCAAAGTTGGGTGGTGGAGGACAGTGTGGAAGACAGAGAAATCAGGGTCACATCAAACACTCTTAGGAGGAGTCATTTTAGAAGAAAAGTTGAGAGGAAGTTGTAGGTACCCCAATTCTCTGACATTAAAGGAGTTTAAAATAGTCAGACTCCTAGTTAAAATATCAAGGCACCCTGAGGAAGAAACTCAAGAAGCTGTGTGCCAGGCAAATCAAACCCCCTCATAGTCACATCCCTTCAGACACCAGAGAAAACAGCTCATAACCCTTATCCAAGAGCTTTGCGAATAGCATGCCATCCTACTCCGCCAACTGCCCTGCTTCCAGGCCAGTCCCCAGAGAAAGGAGAAATCACTGGGGTGAGTGAAGCAGCCCCAACTTCCTCTCCTCCAGCAATATCAACTGCTGCCCAACTGCCATCAGCCAGCAGTTAGGCCCAAGAATCCTGGGAGTGATGGCACCCTACAGACTACTGGTCCTCCTTCTGGTACAATCTCTGTAGCCACCATCTCAAGAAGCAATCACCATGGATATCCAGAACTGGTAACTGCTTCTGTGGATGCTCCAACTACAATGGCTAAAGACCCAGAAAAGAAAGTTCTTGCCACCAACATGCTTAAACTGATTCTTATCAATAGAAGTGATAGTAAAGAAAATGTATTATAATTTGCCTTGTTATTCAGTCATGTCAACTCTTCATGACCCCTTTTGGGGTTTTCTTGGCAAAGAAACTAGAGTGGTTTTCCATTTCTTTCTCCAGCTCATTTTATAGATGAAGAAACTGAGGCAAAAAGGGTGAAGGGGCTTGTCTGGGGTCACACACTTAGTGTCTGAGGCTGGATTTGAACTCAGGAATATGAGGCTTCCTGACTGACCAACTTCCAGGCCAGGCATTCTATCCATGGCAACACCTAGCTGCCCCAATCTGCCTTGTAGCTTCACCCCAAGCACCATGACAACTTTCCATCTGATTTGCAGCTGAAATCTTCTATATGTCATCCTACCACAATGTGAGCTTCTTGAGAGCAAAGACATTTTTCTATTGGTATCACTTAGCATGATGTTTTGCATATAGTAAGTGCTTAATAGATGCATTTTCATTCACTCAGGCATGCAATAGAATTTCTATTGCATTTTCACACTTCATTTTCTTACACATTTTGCAACCAGGGCATTCCACAGAAGTATCCTAAAATGATTCCCCAAGAGACAAAATGACAGTTTCCCAGAGGAACAAATTTAGAAAACTGGAGGTTTGTTATGTTCCTGACCAAGGACCCAGTAACAAATAAAGTATATCTATAGATAAACAACGTCCTCCAGCCCCAAGATACAATTATCATACCTATATCAATCGACTTCAGCCTCATCCTTCCCATTCCCCCATTCTACAGCACTCTACCCTTCTCTTATGCATTCTGCAGCCCCTTTTCAATCCTCAACAAACTAATCTTCAAATTAGACATTTGCTAGTCTCCTACACATTACTTTGTCTACATTATGCACTTAATTTTCTAAGTGCATTATCTTTTCCACCAATAAAGAGCAAGCTCCCTGAGGGCAGGGACTGTATAGATGTTGTCTTTGCTTCACACCTGACACATGGCAGATACTGAAGCTGAAGTGAATTGAATTGAATCCTGCTTTTGCTGGGTCTGTGATTTCAGGAGGATAAATGTTTGATCATAACTCCTCCATTCCTCAATACCTTACATATTTCCTGTTCCTTTTCTCCATAAATCCACCCCACAATATTTAACCAATGCATTGGAAGTTTGTGTCAAAGGTACACAGATTTACCACAACCGTGAACTCCCAGACATATTTAGAATAGAGAATTCAGGTCTAAGACCAATAAAATGAACACAAGTATACTGTATATTTTTAATATTCACAGGACTCCAATGTACTATAAAGGATATAAGAGGTTTACAGGCTAATTGTGCCGTCAAATCCTCTCTTTGTACAGCCAGGGAAACTGAGGCCCAGAGGAAAAAAGTGTTCAAGATACTAAGTAGCATAGCTGGACTCAAATGTAGGTCCTCTGATTCCAAAATGTAGTACTTAAAACCTCAAGTTTGTTGTATGATAAATATGACCTCAATTTAATATGCCATTTGTGCTCCAATGGATTCTTGATTTTTACTAGATATAATAAATATGAAACATTAAATTAAGAATAACTGTGTCTTTTTAGAAGGGCTTATTTTTTGCGGATAACCTGAATCATTTGGTATTAAATCTCTCCAAGATTTTTTGATTGGACACCTACTTTTCCCTCAAGATTACAGATATCAGGCAGAGACACTCTTCAGAATAATCTCATGAACCTTAGAGATGCTGGGGGTGGGGAGGAGACTGGATGTATTTTTGTTGGATGAAGACGATGATAAAAATGATTAGTATGATGACATTTTTCACTTAGAAATATTTTTAAATGGAAGGGCTATGGGCCACCTAAGATTTCTCTCTTTCATTAGTATTCCCTATTGAATCATTCTGTGATCTCCACCAAATATGATTTCATTCAACCAATACAGCAGATATCTGCTGTGCGCAAGGCACTCAGCTAGGTATTGTGTACTCAGTAAAAACAGTAGACCCCATCTTTAAGGAGATCATATTTTTTGAAGTCAGTGAATAAAGGATGTTGTGAATTTTTTTAAGGATGGGTAAGGCTTGGGTTCATTTGTGTTTCTTTGGTATTGTTCTTTAGTCTGTGGAGAAGATGACAATAGGTAGAGAGAGACTGGAGATAAGAGAAAGTAAAAATCAACAAAGGCCACCAGGAAATAGAGTTATCGGAGCACTTCACACTTCATCAGAAAACCCCAAACAATTATCACATCATTAGAGACTTTTAAAAGGGAACTTCAAAACACTGCTCTCAAAATTGCTAAGACAGGCATAAGACAGGATCCTGATTGCCCGCAGTGTTTAGACATTGGTGAAAGCACTGAATGACTAGATAAAAGCAGCACGAATTAAGGTATAGGTGTTAATTAGTCAGCTTTGAATGAACACAACAAAATACAAAGTGGCAAGAGGTGGACGTGACTCCCATGGGTGGTGTGGTTTGCTTAAAATTTATCCTGCTGGTTAATAAAGAACTATGTTTTCTTAATGAAGACAGTGAATGAGATAATAATCTCTCCTATTTCTACAGTAGTAGTGGCATTCAAGTTCCGCCTAAAGAACCTGAGGAACCAAAAGCCCACATAATGGAGAGTATCCCAAGACAGGCAGAAACCCCAAAAGTTTGTTTTTATACTTGGCATGTTTAGTTAATTTCCCTCCATTCCATTAAAATACACACCAGAGACATAGAATATTCATAGTATCCAAGGATTCGAGGGAGTGGAGGAGAGAAGGGCCTGGTGTGCTATGATCCATCGGGTCACTAAGAATGGGACATGAGTCAATAACAAAACAACATCATCACCGATACCAGCAGCAGCAACAACAACAAACCATAGTTATTATTCAGCACCATTCCCTCATGTTATAGATGAGAAAACTGAGGAGCAGGGAGAGAATAAATGACTTGCCCAAGATGCATCTTTGGGCTCATCAATATGGTTTTCCTTCAAAACCTATTCACACTTTTTTATCCTCTGTGATCATTACATTGGAAATTACCACAAATCATCCAGAGAACGTGTCTACTTAATAAACAGGTCTTCTAAAATTTCAATTTTTCTAGGTCTTTAACATTTTTTACCCTTCCTAGTGTGGTGGTTGAATTTTCCATTTGTTAGCCCTCCTACTTGCCTCCTGAGTACTCTACCTCCTTTTCTGATTGTACATTTCCTCGAGAGGGAGAGTTTCTAGCAGGCAGATAGGCAACGAGGATTTATTAAGCACTTACTACATACCAGGCACTGTGCTAAGTGCTAGGGATATAAAGAAAGGCAAAAGACATTCCCTGCCCTCAAATAGCTTACTTTCTAATGGGGGAAGACAACACACAAAAAGAAGTTGAAAAGAAAGGGTAGGGGTCACTCACCTGTGCCATGTTATTGAAGTCTGTTAAATCAGAACAGGTGGGAGAAGAATGAAGGTTGGCCAGCCTGGGCCCCTCCCCCACAATAGAAGCCCAAGAAGGAACTCACCAGTAAGGGAGAGGGGTTGGAACACCTGACAGTTGTGCCAGGGTGAGACTTTATGATATTTCTGATATGCAAAGTTACCACTGGCAATATATTGTGACCAATGCTCCTCACTATGACTCTCCACTGCCCTTCATATCATCTACAATTCTGATTCCTTAGAGATTGTGGCATCCCCATGATTCATAGCCATTTAGCATCACTGGGAGAATATTGGTGTTATAAACGTAGAGAGAGAGCTGCCTATACGTGCACAGTGGGCCCCATGTGTCATGGGTCATGAGGGGAATAGCCCCCCAACCTGTACTATGGGGGTGTCATGGAGGTTTCCGCACACTACATCTCTAGTCTTTTCTCCTTCCACCCTTCTCCAAGGGAAACTATAATTCCTACCAGGAGGGGAAGCAGGAAATTGGGACCACAGGTCACCACTCTGCTCTCGCTCAGAGAGGGGGGACATCAGGCTAGAATGAAATCTATCTGTACCGTTAAACTTTGTTAGTCTGGGGGATATGATTAGATTCCATCTAACTTCAGATCCCTCTGTCATTATTAGGGAAGGGTGACCCCAAGTACCATATCCAAGGCTTCATCCCTTTCCCACCAGTTCCTCAATGAATACATATAACAAATAGAAAAAAAAACAACCATTTAGATAAATTGTAGCAAAACAAAAATCAAAGTATACACGGGTAACTATATACCAGACAATATAAAGTGAAGGAGCTCTTCTTTTGTGAGTAAAAATAACAGAGAGGGATAGGGAGAGGGAGAGGGAGAGAGAGAGTTTGAGATCTCACCTAAGGACAATCTCCCTGAAATCTCTAGTTTAACCCTTCAGGTCAAGCACCATGATAGAGACTGCCAATTCCTTTCATGTCAGTTTCTTCCCAGAGTCTTATTCTCTGTTCAGCAACTTGAAGTGAGATTGGCCATTTCCAGCTCTCCTCTCAAAACTAGAAGCTAGAAATGCCCCAAACAACTCAAGCTTGAGGAGTCCCACAGAGGACTGAAGAAGGCTGGAGCTTTCTGGCCCTGCCCCTCATGACAGGCGAGGCATTCATCCTCACCAATAAGGACAGAGTCCCATACCCATGGGCTCTGGAACTGGGGTTACATAAAGGCTGATTTTTGTGATAACCAATCAGTTGCCAAATCTTGCAAATCCTGTTTTCAAAACATATCTAGTATCTGTATCCTTCTCACCATCCACTCAGCCACTATTCTAGAGGCCTAACAACACGTGGGCCCACACTACACATAGAGGCAGCTCTCTCTACATTTATAATACCAATATTCTCCCAATGATCCTAGATTATTATAAGGGCCTCCTAATTGATCTCCCTGCCTCTTCTTGCTCCACTCCAATCCATCCACTATACAACTACCAAAGTAATTTCTCTAAATTGCAGGTCTGATCAGTTCACTAACCTACTCAATAAACTCTAGTGGCTCCCATTTACCTATAGGACCAAATATAAACTCTTCTGATTGGCATTTAAAATTCTTCATATCCCAGCTTTAGCCCTACCTTTATAGCCTAGTCAAAGCAAATAGGTCTTCTTCATGTTCCTCACGTACAGAGCACTCCATTTCTCAGCTCTGTGACATTTTACTTGTTGTTCCCCACACCTGGAATGGATTCCTTCCTCATTTCCACCTCTTACAATTTCTAGTTCCAGTCAAGATGCAGCTCACCTGTCATTCTTCTAGGTGAAGCCTTTCTGCTAGCTCCTACTACCCTCGTATACCCCCCATATATTGCATATGCCCATGTGTGTACATAATATGTGACCTTGAAAGAATGTGAGTCTCCTGAGGGTGAGATTATTGAATTTGTCTCTTTCCCAAGAACCTAACATAGACCCTGACACACAGTAGGTTCATAATAAATGTTCATTGGTTGACTGTGAAGATACAGTCTGCTGTAGAAAATTATTAGTGAAATACTATTTTTCTCTCATCATACTTTCATCAAATATACTATCAATAGGCAGGTAGAACATTCTCATGTAGATTCAAATAGAAATGGAAAAGTAGGAATATGTATTGCTCATTGCTTTTTTAAAATAATATTTCCCCCCAATTACATGTTAAAAGAATTTTTAACATTCTTTTAAAAGTTTTGAGTTCTGAAATCTATCCCTCCCTTCCTCCCTAAGATGGTAAGCAATACAACATAGGTTATACATGTGTAATCATGTAAAACATTTCCATATCATTCATGTTGTACAGGAAGATTTGACCAAAAAAAGAAAGTGAAAATAGTATACTTCAGTCCATATTCAGACATCAGTTCTTTCTCTAGAGCATATAGCATGTTTTATTATGAGTCCTTTAGGATTGTCTTCGATTATTGTATTACTGAGAATAGCTAAGTCATTCATATTTCTTCATTGTATAATGTTGCTGTTTCTGTGTACAATGTTCTCCTGGTTCTGCTTACTTCACTATGCACCATTTCATGTAAGTCTTTCCAGGTTTTTCTGAAATCATTCTGCTTGTCATTTCTCATAGCACAGTAATATTTCATCACAGTCATATACCAGAGCTTGTTCAGTCATTCCCCAATTAATGGGCATCCCCTCAATTTCCAATTCTGATGTCTTCATATTGTGCTTCAGCTAAAGTAAAAAAAGCAGGGGTACCAATCCTAATCTCACACAAAGCAAAAGTAAAAATAGATCTAATTAAAAGAGATAAGGAAGGACACTACATCCTGCTAAAAGGCACCATAAACAATGAAGCAATATCATTGTTTAACATGCATGCCCCAAGTGGTATGGAATGCAGATTCTAAGAGGAGAGGTTAAGGGAGTTATAGGAAGAAATAGACAGCAAAACCATAATAATGGGAGACCTCAACCTCCCCCTCTCTGAACTTGATAAATCTAACCTCAAAATAAATAAGAAAGAAGTTAGGGAGGTGAAAAAAATTTTAGAAAAAGAAGATATGATAGACCTCTGGAGAAAACTGAATGAGGATAAAAAGGAATATGCATTTTTCTCAGTGGTACATGGCACATACTCAAAAATTGACCATGTACTAGGGCATAAAAACCTCACAATCCAGTGCAGAAAGGCAGAAGTCGTCAAAGCATCCTTTTCAGATCATGATGCAATAAGAATTATTTGTAATAAAGAACCAGGAGAAAATTAGCTAAAAATTAATTGGAAACTAAATAATCTAATGTTAAAGAATGAGTGGGCCAAAGAACAAATCATAGAAACAATTAATAACTTCATTCGAGAGAACGACAATAATGAGACAACATACCAAAACTTATGGGATGCAGCAAAAGCAGTTCTTAGGGAAATTTTTTTATCTCTAAATGTTTACATGAATGAAATAGAGAAAAAGGAGATCAATGAATTCGGTATGCAATTGAAAAAGCTAGGAAAAGAACAAATTGAAAATCCCCAATTAAATACCAAATTAGAAATACTGAAAATCAAAGGAGAGATTAATAAAATTGAAATCAAGAAATTATTGAATTAATAAATAAAACCAAGAGCTGGTTTTATGAAAAAACCACTAAAATTGATAAACCTTTGGTCAATTTGATTAAAAACAGAAAGAAGAAAATCAAATTACCAGTATCAAAAATGAAAAGGGTGAATTCACCTCCAATGAAGAGGAAATTAAAACAATAATTAGGAATTATTTTGCCTAATCGTATGCCCATAAATTTGACAACCTTAGGGATACAGATGAATATCTACAAAAATATAAATTGCCCAGGTTAACATAAGAGGAAGTGAAATTCCTAAATAACCCCATCTCAGAAAAAGAAATCGAGCAAGCCATCAATGAACTCCCTAGGAAAAAATCTCCAGGGTCAGATGGTTTTACATGTGAATTTTGTCAAACATTTAAAGAACAATTAATTCCTATACTTTATAGGCTATTTGGGAAAACAGGTGAAGAAGGAGTCCTACCAAATTCTTTTTATGACACAAATATGGTGCTGATACCCAAACCAGGGAGAGTCAAAACAAAGAAAGAAAATTATAGACCAACTTACCTAATGAATATTGATGCAAAAATTTTAAATAAAATATTAGCAAAAGGATTACAGCAACTTATCACGAGAACAATACATTACGACCAGGTAAGATTTATTCCAGGAATGCAAGGCTGGTTCAATATTAGGAAACTATCAGCATAATTGATCATATCAACACCAAAACTAGCAGAAACCATATGATCATCTCAATAGATGCAGAAAAAGCCTTTGACAAAATACAACACCCATTCCTATTAAAAACACTAGAAAGCATAGGAATAAATGGAGCCTTCCTTAAAATTATAAATAGCATTTACCTAAAACCATCAACAAGTATTATTGGTAATGGGGATAAGCTAGATGCATTCCCAATAAGATCAGGGGTGAAACAAAGATGTACATTATCACCCCTACTATTCAATTTGGTATTAGAAATGTTAGCTGTAGCAATAGGAGAAGAAAAAGAAATTGAAGGAATTAGAATAGGCAAAGAAGAAACTAAATTATCACTTTTTGCAGATGATATGATGATCCTAGAGAATCAAGTAAAAAACTACTTGAAATAATAAACAACTTCAGCAAAGTTGCAGATTATAAAATAAACCCACATAAATCCTCGGCATTCCTATACATTACTAACAAAGCCCAACATCAAGAGATAGAAAGAGAAATTCCATTCAAAGTTACTGTAGATACTATAAGATATTTGGGAGTCTATCTGCCAAGACAAACCCAGGGCTTATATAAACATAATTATGAAACCTCTTTCAACACGAATGAAGTCAGATCTAAATAAATGGGAAAATATCAGTTGCTCATGGTTAGGCAGAGCTAATATAATAAAAATGACAATTTTACCTAAATTAATTTATTTATTCAGTGCCATACCAATTAAAATTATTTTACAGAGCTCGATAAAATAATAACAAAATTCACCTGGAAGAACAAGAGGTCTAGAATATCTAGGGTATTAATGAAAAGAAATGCTAGGGAAGGTGGCCTAGCCATACCAGATATTAAACTGTACTATAAAGCAGTGGTCATCAAAGCTACCTGGTACTGGCTAAGAAACAGAGTCGTGGATGAGTGGAATAGGATAGGTACGTAAGATGCAGTGCTCACCAACTATAGCAATCTACTCTTTGATAAACCCAAAGAATTCAGCTTCTGGGCTAAGAATTCAGTATTTCACAAAAACTTCTGGGAAAACTGGAAAATGGTAGGGCAGAAACTGGGCATAGACCAATATCTTACACCATATACCAAAATAAAGTCAAAATGGGTTCATGATTTAGGAGTAAAGGCTGATACCATAAGCAATTTGGGAAAACAAGGAATAGTTTACCTATCAGATTTATGGAAAAGCAAAGAATTCATGACACAACAAGAAATAGATAGCATTACAAAATGCAAAATGGATAATTTTGATTATGTTAAATTGAAATGTTTTTGTATAAAAAAAAGCCAATGCAACAAAGATTAGAAGAGAAGCAGAAAATCGGGAGAAAATGTTTACAAACAGTGTCTCTGATAAAGGCCTCATCTCTAAAATATACAGGGAACTGACCCAAATATATAGGAATACAAGTCATTCCCCAATTGAGAAATGGTGAAAGGATATGAACAGACAGTTTTCAAAGGAAGAAATTAAAAATAACTATAGGCATATGAAAAAATGCTCGAAATCACTACTGATTAGAGAAATGTAAATCAAAACAACTCTTAGGTACCACATCTCTCCTGTAAGACTGGCTAAAATGACAAAACATGAAAATGATAAATGCTGGAGAGGATGTGGGAAAATCGGAACATTGTTACATTGCTGGTGGAGTTGTGAAGTTAACCAGTCATTCTGGAGGGCAATTTGGAACTCTGCCCAAAGGGCTATAAAAATGTTCATACCCTTTGACCCAGCAATACCACTTCTAGGGTTGTATCCCAAAGAGATCACAGAAGTAGGAAAAGGACCCATATATACAAAAATATTTATAGTGGCTCTTTTTGTAGTAGCAAAGAATTGGAAATCAAGGGGATACCCATCAATGCGGGAATGGCTGAACAAGTTGTGGTATATGAAGGTAATGGAATACTGTTGTGCTATAAGAAATGGGGATGATACGAACTTCATAATAACACAGAAAAACCTACATGATATAATGCTGCGTGAGCGGAGCAGAACCGGGAGAACATTGTACACAAGCACAGATATATGGATTCTGTGATGACCAACTCTAATAGACTTTGTTCTTCTCAGCAATGCAACGTGCAAGGACAACTCCAAAGGACTCATGATGGAGAGAGCTGTCTACATCCAGAGAAAGAACTATGAAGTATGAATGCAGGTTGAAGCACACCGTTTTCTCTCCTTTTCTGTTTTCCCTCTTTTTTTCCTTTTGTTTGTTTTTGGTTCTTTGGGTTTTGTTTCTTCTTTCTCCTGATCCATATATGTAGAAGATATACTGAATTCAATGCCATCTTGGGGAGGGAGAAAATCTGGAACTCAAAATTATGTGGAACTGAGCATTGTAAACTAAAAATAAAAAATCATAATTGTAAAAAAAAAAAAGAATTTGGATGCTAAAAAAAAAGAAAAAAAGAGCCAAGATGGCAGCTGGTAAGCAGGGACTAGAGTGAGCTCCATACCGAGTCCCTCCAAAAACCTATAAAAAATGGCTCTGAACCAATTCTAGAACAGCAGAACCCACAGAACAGCAGAGGGAAGCAGGGCTCCAGCCCAGGACAGCCTGGATGGTCTCTGGGTGAGGTCTATTCTACACGGAGCTGGGAGCTGGGAGCTGGGAACGGAGTGGAGCAGAGCCCAGCCTGAGCGGCGTGGACCAACCAAACTTGGAGTCGGGCGGATGGGGCCCCTAGCGCCCTGAATATGTGAGCTGCAGCAGTCACCAGACCCCTCGACCCACAAACACCAAAGACTGCGGAGAAGGTTAGTGGGAAAAGCTGCGGGAGTGGAAGGAGTTCGCGGTTCGGCTTCTAGCCCCAGGGGCAGCAGAGGTGGGGCAGCTACAGTTGCTGCTGCTTCTGGCCCCAGGCCCACCTGGTGGGAGGAATTAAGGGGAGGATCAGAGCAGGAGTGCAACAGCCTGCTGAAGATCTAAGCCCAGCCCAGGCTGAGGGTTCTTGGGGAAGGAGTAGTGTGGGTCTGACAGAGCTAGCACCTCCCCCCCAAACGTGAAACATAGAACTCGTTAGTCTACAAGCAGTCATACCCCACTGAAAAACTCAAGGGTCAAGTTAATTGGTTGGGAATATGGCCAGGCAGCGAAAACGCACCCAGATTCAGTCTCAGACTTTGGATTCTTTCTTTGGTGACAAAGAAGATCAAAACATACAGCCTAAAGAAGACAACAAAGTCATAGAGCCTACAACAAAAGCCTCCAAGAAAAACATGAACTGGCCCCAGGCCATAGAAGAACTCAAAAAGGATTTGGAAAAGTAAGTTAGAGAAGTAGAGGAAAAATTGGGAAGAGAAATGAGAAGGATGCAAGAAAACCATGAAAAACAAGTCAATGACTTGCTAAAGGAGACCCAAAAAAATACTGAAAAATACACTGAAGAAAACAACACCTTAAAAAACAGACTAACTCAAATGGCAAAAGAGCTCCAAAAAGCCAATGAGGAGAAGAATGCCTTGAAAGGCAGAATTAGCCAAATGGAAAAGGAGGTCCAAAAGACCACTGAAGAAAATACTACTTTAAAAATTAGATTGGAGCAAGTGGAAGCTAGTGACTTTATGAGAAATCAGGATATTATAAAACAGAACCAAAGGAATGAAAAAATGGAAGACAATGTGAAATATCTCCTTGGAAAAACCACTGACCTGGAAAATAGATCCAGGAGAGATAATTTAAAAATTATTGGACTACCTGAAAGCCATGATCAAAAAAAGAGCCTAGATACCATCTTTCAAGAAATTATCAAGGAGAACTGCCATGATATTCTAGAGCCACAGGACAAAATAGAAATTGAAAGAATCCATCGATCGCCTCCTCAAATAGATCCCAAAAAGAAATCTCCTAGGAATATTGTCGCCAAATTCCAGAGCTCCCAGATCAAGGAAAAAATACTGCAAGCAGCCAGAAAGAAACAATTTGAGTATTGTGGAAACCCAATCAGAATAACCCAAGATCTGGCAGCTTCTACATTAAGAGATCGAAGGGCTTGGAATGCGGTATTCAGGAGGTCAATGGAGCTAGGATTAAAACCTAGAATCACCTACCCAGCAAAACTGAGTATCATGTTCCAAGGCAAAATAAGGATTTTCAATAAAATAGAGGACTTTCAAGCTTTCTCAGTGAAAAGACCAGAACTGAATAGAAAATTTGACTTTCAAACACAAGAATCAAGAGAAGCATGAAAAGGTAATCAAGAAACGGAAATTGCAAGGGACTTACTAAAGTTGACCTGTTTTGTTTACATTCCTACATGGAAAGATGATGTGTATGATTCATGAGACCTCAGTATTAGGGTAGTTGAAGGGAATATGCATGTGTGTGTATATATATATATATATGTATGTATGTATGTATGTATGTATGTATTTATATGTATATACATATATGTGTATATATATGTATATGTATATATGTATGTATGTGTGTGTATATATATATATGTAAAAGAGAGAGAACAGACACAGGGTGAGTTGAAGATGAAGGGAAGATATCTAAAAGAAATAAAATGAAATTAAGGGATGAGAGAGCAACATACTGAGAGAGGGAGACAGGGAGAGATAGAATGGGGTGGATTATCTCGCATAAAGGTGGCAAGAGGAAGCAGTTCTGTGGGAGGACGGGAGAGGGCAGGTGAGGGGGGAATGAGTGAACCTTGCTCTCATCAGATTTGGCCTGAGGGGGAATACCATACATACTCAGTTGGGTATCTTACCCCACAGGAAAGAAGAGGCAGGAAGATAAAAAAAAAATAAAAGGGGGGGGATGATGGAGGGGAGGGCAGATGGGGATGGAGGTAATCAAAACAAACACTTTGGAAAGGGGACAGGGTCAAGGGAGAAAATTCAATAAAGCGGGATGGGTTGGGAAGGAGCAAAATGTAGTTAGCCTTTCACAACATGAGTATTGTGGAAGGGTTATACATAATGATACATGTGTGGCCTAGGTTAAATTGCTCGACTTCTTAGGGAGGGTGGGTGAGAAGGGAAGAGGGGAGAGAATTTGGAACTCAAAGTTTTAAAATCAGATGTTCAAAAAAAAAAGTTTTTGTATGCAACTAAAAAATAAGATACACAGGCAATGGGGCGTAGAAATTTATCTTGCCCTACAAGAAAGAAAGGGAAAAGGGAATGAGAAGGGAGGGGGGTGATAGAGGGGAGGGCTGACTGGGGAACAGGGCAACCAGAATATATGCCATCTTGGAGTGGGGGTGAGGGTAGAAATGGGGAGAAAATTTGTAATTCAAACTGTTGTGAAAATCAATGCTGAAAACCAAATATGTTAAATAAATAAATTTAAATTTAAAAAAAACAAAAAAAACAAAAAAAATGAACGTTAAAATTGTTTTTACATGTAATTGGAAAAGGTAAATGCTATTTAGTAATAAAAAAGTCCACGTTGATTGATTAAAAACAATTTGTTCAGATGTCAGTTGTTTGAAATACACGGCATATCCTTGTTAATTCATATACTTTCTTGTAGTTTCTTGTCAATTCTAACATTTTCACGGTTTATGATTTGTGCATGTAATAAGTGAATAAATAAAATCTCTACAAAAAAAAGGAGAAAACAAGTAGAATGGAGTAACCCAGTAATGAGGAGTATTTTTTCTTTGCTTCATAGGTTGCCACGGCCAGAGAATTCATCACTTGTTGCCCAACCTGCTGGCATCAAGCTAGGCTCGTCCTCGGATATAGGTAGTTTGTGACTCAGGCCATATTCAAAACCTTTCTAAGCCTGATAGAACATGCCAGAGGTTAGCTACCACTTGTGTATCTTTCAAGAGCCTAAGTTTATCTTCATGACACGAAAAGACACAAGGAGACTTCTGTGGAGGTTAAGTCTATGTTTGTATGTACATACGCATGACACACATACATAAATATGTATATTCTATATATTTCTAAAATGTAAAAGAAAAATGAAAATTCTTCCTTATTTCTTTTCTCCATGCAAAAGCCCAGAATTTGATTTTCCGCTTGTGGCATGGAAATCTTAATCTCAGTTGTTTTTATAGTCAAGAAAGAAGTTATACAAATCCTCCTATACAAAGAGCCCCTTATAATCCACGGTACTGCGTAGTATAATAATAACAGAGATAACAATAATGATGAAGGGGATGGTAGCTAACATTTTATAGTACCTACTATGTGCTGGACACTGTGCTAAGTGCTTTACAAATATTATCTCAGCTTATCCTTACAACAACCCTGGGAGGTAGGTACTATGATTATCTCCATTTTACAGATAAGGAAACTGAGGTAAACAGAAGCTGAGTGTCTACAATATCAGGACACTGCCCATCTTTCCAAGATAGATGGAAAATCTAGAATACCTGATTCAAATAACAAGTATATTGCTCTTCACATTTAATGGAATGCATCACTTAAGTGATGGCTAGGTAAATTCACATGCACCACTTCCACATGAAGTCATTATATTCAAGTCTAACAATGCAACGCCTGAGAGTGTAACAAAAATACATCATCTTCAGAATTTCTGGCATCTCCTGCCAAACCTGAAAACGATCATCCCCTGGCTAGCAAAATGAAAAACCCCTCCATGACTGTCCATTGTGTGTGGATCTTATCTGCATTCTCCCATAATTTCACTTAAGGAACTCTATAATTTCCTGATGCCAATTTATTTTTTTTTTGAATTTCTTTATTTATTTTTAGTTTACCACATACGGTTCTACATAGTTTTGAGTTCCAGTTTTTCTCCCCTCCCTCCCCCCTCCCTCCCCAAGATGGCATGGAATCTCATATAACTGTCATGTATAACTTCGCATTGAATTAATTTATGCACTAGTCAAGTCGTGGAGAAGAATTTTGACCAATGGAATGAATCATGAGAAAGAAGAAACAGAACCAAAAAAAAAAACCCAAAAACAAAAACAAAAAAGAAGCAAAAAAGGCGAGCATTTAGTGCGCCTCGATCTATATTCAAACTTCGCAGTTCTTTCTCTGGATGAAGATAGCATTCTCCATCGTGAGTCCCCTGGAGTTGTCCTTGCCCCTTAGGTTGCTGAGAAAAGAGCAGTATGTCAGGGTTGGTCCTCACGGAATCCATATATCTGTGGCTGTGCACAACGTTCTCCTGGCTCTGCTCCGCTCACTCAGCATTATGTCGTGTAGGTTTTTCCAGGTTGTTATGAAGTCTGCATCATCCCCATTCTGATGCCAATTTAATTTCACTTTCCTCTGGTTGATCACTGTGAAAGATTGTTTAAAAACTGTGCCATGTGGACATTGCTAGTATTCTTTAGCATAATACAACGGGAAAGGCACTCAAGATGACAATGCTTGGGCCTCTTCCAAGTCACTAGAGGATTGTCAAGAATTGGGAAAGAATTTGGAGAGAATTTTGAGCAAGTTTGGAGAGAAAATTTGAGTCATTGAGTAGCTTTGTCACATATGACCAGTGCACCATTATCACAGGGTAGAATGGGTGGGTAAGGGATTTTCTTTCTTCCCCCAACTCCATGACTGACTGCAGGGACCTACAGCAGAGCTACTTGCCCCATATGGCAAGATACCATCTGGTATCTAGATACCCTGTCTGGCAGGAAACATAACAACACAGAGAGAGTTGGGGGTAGGAAGCACCTTCAAGGAACAATGTCTCTGGAATCAGAAAAGAAAATTGAGTATGGATTTGGAAGAAAACTAGTCTTGGCATTCAGGAAATACATGAGGTGGTGTGGAAAGAGTCCTAGCTCTTGAGAACCTGGGTTCAAATCCAAACTCTCTTGTTCACCACATATGTGGCCTTGGGCATGTCACTTAACTACAATTTTCTCATCTGTAAAATTAGGAGATCTCTGAGGTCCCTCATTGCCTTAGATTTATATTCCTATGATTCTCTAACCAACAAAAAAGAACATATCCATGCAGTTACCTACTCATCAAAGATCATCCACTTAGTGGGGAGCAGCATGAGATCAGTACAAGAAGAGAAAGGACATTAGAGGCCTGCGGCACCAAGGTATAAGTTACCTTGGCAATATATGTCTCCTACATTTGTGTCTCACTCACCAGTATATCAAAAAGTTGTGCTCATTCTTCTTATGGATGCTAAGCACATTTGTGCAAACATGTGCCCCAGATTTATGGGAAGGAACATTGTATAACTGCTGTCTTTATTATGTCATCTCAGTAAATGTCATTGCTTTGATCTAATTGTGTCTACTTGACAACTATTAAAGTAAGATCACCAGTAGGGGCTCATGAGCAATAGTTTTAGGACCACACACTCACAGGAGTACCTTTGAACTTTGGAGTAGTCAACCTAGGTAGGGACTCAATGTCCAAACTTGTGAGTGAAGAATTGAGAAGGGAGGAGGGGTACCACTCTAGGTTTAGCCCACTGAACCTATTTACCTATTTTTCCTGTTTTCTTATGTCTGAACAATGACTCCTTGGAAACATCATCTGTGTTCCTTACTGCTCCTTCCCACCAGACTCTGTTCTTATTCTTCACCTGACTTCCATCCTCAGTCTTGCTGGGGTCCCTACCACAGGTTGCATGAACTCAATAACAAAAGAACTGAACCACAGGAGAGGGACTCAGTTACCAGGAACCAGAGCTCTGTGGTCAGAGCAAGACTGAAGCAAGACTGACTAGACTGAGTCGGAGACGAATCACTGATGTATGGTTCCTTGTATCCTCCTCTGACTAGGAAAAGATTTGATCCCAGAGTCTATGGCAGAATGAATTCACAATTCCTAATTAAGTAAGCCTACTTTGGAGAGGAGAATGGGTAAGGGCTAGGGAACCAAGCAGGGCATTACACAACCCAAATGGGGACCACACTACTCTTCCATTGTTAAAGATTTGTGATAAAGATAAAGGTTTCATTTATCTAACAAGACTTTTTTCATTTGTATTTCAACTCTTGAGAAGTTTGACAGAGAACAAAGTACCATGTGACTTCATTCTCTATGAATTAACAACAACCAATTAGAATCAGATCAGATTATATTGGATAAGAATGGAAAAGTACTTTGTAAACATTAAAATGAAATATAAAAGTTATTGTTATTATTATTAGAATAATTATTATTCTATAATTGTTAGAATAATAAGGTGGATCGGGGTGGGTACATATTCTCTTGGCAATGGATGTTGCTGTCAGCAAATGACAATCGTAGAGAAATATGAGCACCAGCCCCAAACACATAGTAGGTATTTAATAAGTTGTTGAAATGACCTGAATACTGTTAGGCATTCTGACCCTTTTGCGCTGTAAATTATAATTGAGAAATACAACTAAAGAAGAAAAGAAGGTGGTAACACTAGGACACCAAAATAAACATTCAACTTATGACCAATTTGACAGGTTTCAGACTGGAGAGAAAAATGACAAATGGGAAATTTTTGCATAGGTTAAAAAAATGGCAGGTCATTCAATTTGAATGGAAAGATAAATATTCAGTGATGCAAGAAAAATAAGAATAAAGAGTTATTCACCCATGAGTGCTTAAAGTATGAGAAAACAGCAGAAGTAGAAAGATAGCACATAGTATCAAAAACAAATTTGTATGAATTCTAGAAATATTAATGCTAAATACACATATTACCAAGGTTAAATGGATCAGTCTCAAAATTTCCAGTAATGTATGTTTGTTAAAATGGGAGTAGTAATGGAAGTTTTCCTCTTAATATCTTGAATAAAGCCACCACAAATCCACCCCCCCCCAAAAACAAAACAACAAACAATCCAATGCCTGAATCTGAATAGTTAGGTATTGTAATGGTAAGCATATGAATCTGAATATTATCTGAATAAGATGAAAAAATTAATGTTATCTCTATCCCCTTCCTTGGAATGACATCACCAATTGATGCATGTACAACCTCTTTTTGTTCATTTAATTTTTTACTCACCAAACACAAAGCAATAAACAGATCCTCATCACCTGTCAGCTGGACCATCATTGAAGTTGCTTCCTAATTGGTTTCCCAAATTCAATCTCTCCCCTCTCCAGTGTACCCTTACATACATAGCTGATAGACAATCTTCATAACAGAATCATAGTATCATAGACAGGGCAGTTAGGTGGTGCAGTGGGTAGAGTGCTGAGGCTGGAGTCAGGAAGACTCATCTTCCTAAGTTCAATGCAGCCTCGGAGACTTACTAGCTGTGCGACCTTGCAAATCACTTAACCCTCTTTGCCTTAGTTCCTCATCTGTAAAATGAGCTTGAGAAGAAAGTGGAAAACCACTCTGGTATCTCTGCCAAGAAAACCCCAAATGGGGTCATGAAGTGTCGGACATGATTAAAACAATTCGACAACAACCACAATCACAGACAGATGGCATCTGTCATCTACATAACATCTAATCTAGAGGTCATCTATTCCAAACCATTCATTTCACAGAGAAGGAAATGGAGAACCATAAAGGTTTAGTGATCAAGGTCATGTAGCTGGTGAGCAGAAGAGGGAAGACATGAACTCTGGTCCCATGATTCCAAATACAGTCCCTCACTCCTAAGGCATAGGTCCAAATAGGTCACTTCTCTGCTGCTCCAATCCTTTGGTGGTTACTTAGTGCCCGGAGATAAACTAGAAACTCTTGGACATGGGGCTCATGGCCCTCTATCATCTGACTCCACCCTACCCTTTCAAGATTATGTGACTCTCTCAAAATGTGACACTCTGAAACTCCTTCATCTTATCACACCCTCTTACCTTTGCCATCCTCTCTAAATCTATTCTTTGTCTCATGCAAAGTAAGTGGCAGAGCTAGGATTCAAACCAAAATCCTAAAATTTCTAATCCTATGTCCTTGCCATTGTCCACCTTCTTCTCTGTGTCCATGCTGTGTTGTCTGAACAGAATGTAATTTCCTTTAGGGAAAGTACTGTTTTATTTTTCGCTTTGTATACCCAGGTCCTACCTTAGCATCACATACCTAGCACGTGCTTAATAAATGACCATGGAATTTAATGTAATTACATTTAATTAGTTCAAACACACAGTTTTAAAAGACTCTCATTTTGCGATTCCATTTCTTTTCAATAATGCCTCCTTGATCTAATTTTGGCCTAATAAAAAATGTCATTCTAATACACTCAATAGTTCTTTCCTTCCTAAAGCTATCACTGCTACAAGAAAATGAAGAATGATATTTGGTTTCTAAGGACCTTTAAAAGGATATAATCAATAAAGGCATTATATATGAGGGATATGATCATTATACTTCTTAAAGAAACAAAATCAATGACTTCAACATACAAAAAATGTTCTTGCTTTCATGTCTACTTTATTTTCTAATATTTAAAAAAAATCTCATCAATCTAAAACTAAAAATATTCCCAAAACTAAAGATGGCTAAACCTGAGAGAAGCAATGAAACTAAAAAAAATGAGGAACACCTGTTCATTTTTCATCTGTTAACTTAGATGTTACCGAAGATAGCTGACAAGTCCCAAATGAATCTTGATTTTCAGGTCCCTACTCCCGAATGTCAACCTCTATTCCTAACCTCTGCTTGTTTATCCTTCAAGGATCAGTTCTAATGTGACACAATCCATAATGTTTTCCCAATTTTGCAGTTAAGGAAACAGGCAAACAGAGATTGAGTGACTCACCCAAGATCACACAGCTAGTAAGTGTCTGAATTCACATTTGAACTCGGGTCTTCCTGACCTCATGGCCCAGCACTCTGTGCCCTATGGTACCCCCTTGCTGCCTGAATCATGTTTTTAAATGCAAAAAAAATACCTGGGATTTCAAAGAAAACCAATTAGACTGGAATACAGTTATCAAAACATTTTAAACCAAGTTCACAGTTAAGAATCCCTGCATACTTCTATTAATGTAGGTTGAGACCAGATCAGTCCTCTTTAATCTTAGTGCCTTCCCCCATGACTACCCCAAATTAATCCTATATACCTTGTTGGTGCATCATTTGCATGATGTGTCCTCCTATTAATAATGAGATCAGGGACTGTTAAAGATACCTTTCTTGGTATCCCCAGCACTTAGCGCAGTGCCTGACAGGTAATAGTAGGAGCTTCATAAATACTAGTTGACCAACACATGATATTACTGATCCATACTAATTTTGGAATCCACTAAAAGCCCCAAGACACTTTCCATAAACTGATGTATAGACTTCCCTTCTCCAAAGTTAATTATTTGAGCTTGGTATAGGAAAAAGAGTTTCAGAGGAACTGTGTTCAAATCCCACCTCAGATGGTTCATCTCTACATGACCTCAGTTGAGTTCCTTGACCCTCTGGATATAATTTCCTTCATCTATAGAAGGAGGGGGTCACACTAGATGGCCTCTAAGGTGCCCTAGCTCTAGACATCTGAACCAATGAACCCAAAGTCATTTCTTTGCATTTATTCATACTGAATATCATCTTGTCAGATCTGCGTCATCTTTCTAGCCATTCTAGAGTTGATCTTGGAAACTGACCTTGGCTGTCCTGGCTCTCCCTCCTACACTTATTCACCCTCACACAATGGTGTGAGGATGGATTCAATTCTCACCCCATTCACCTAGAAAACAATTCTGTTGCCAAAAACCTTCCTTCAATCTTGTTCATTCTCTTTACAACCCTCATGCCAGAGGATAACAGACTTTATCACTTCCCTTCTGTCACTTCCATGTACAACATGTTGTAGGATTCCAAAAACACAGATTCTGATAATGAGTCAAGCCTTCTAATCATGAAATAGACTTTTTTAGCTATATTAAAAATTGCTTCTCAGTAATAACAGGCTTTCACTTAAAACGAGTCAGTTTTCATTTTCTTTCTCTCATCAGCTGCTTCTCTTCCTCCCTTTTTTTGTCTCCAGCTGCTCATGTTATTATGTGCTTAATTTTTTTTCTTCTCTCTTGTTGATTTTATCTCCCTCTGGGTATTTCCATGATAGATAGAAACTTCTCCAATATATTCCAAGGTAGCAAAGTTAAGCTGCTCAGTCTCCTATTTCCCAACGATGTATATTTGTTGAAAAGGTGACACTAACTATATTTCTATGCTCTTCACATGTACTTACTATACTATCCAATAAAAATGTAAGTGCCCTCATTTTTTCTTACAAGCGTATTTTTCTACTATATTTCTATAGGTTGGCTTTTTATGATTACCTTCTGAAAATGAAAGCCAAGGTAAGCTTGAATTATTCTGAATACATCACAGCTGAACCTTTAAAAATGATGGCTTATTGCTGGAATATCCATAATACGGTTGGGCAAGATGGTTTTAGACCTATTTAATAATGCATCTTGAGGTGTTGGTACAATAATTTAGGAGAACCATTTATTTGGAATAGGCTTTTATCAAGGCTGTAATCAGACTCTGGGACACTATTGGTTTTCTGTGTGGCCCAAAGCCATCTGGATTTAGGCCACTGCCTGTAGAGGGATACTGAAGATAGAAGCCACAGACATTGAAGAGACAACAATAAACAGGAACTGGGGATTTTGCTGGAAAAAGAGCTTTCATATCATTAAATGTATAAGAGGTAAGTGATATGTAAATTAACACTGCTAAATCATATTATGTTCTATTGGACTTAACTCTGTCCAATCTTCTCCAAAAACCAAGTAGCATCTAGGAATCAAGTCATTTATCTAAAAATGGGTTTACATCATGCAGAATATAGAGTTTTTTGTGAGTACTCTAGCAAGTGAATGAAGGAATATCTCTATTCTAGCCAGAGTGGGAGAAATATTTTTGTTTTTCCCTTTTAAAACAGAAACACTCAAATATTTACAAATAATATTTTGCATTTGGCTCAATTCACTTTGATTGTCATTTTCTTAATCCAGAAAATGGTGCTGAGATAGAAGGAATGTTCTACAGTTTTAAACCTAGAAGAAACCAATGAAGGGATAAAGATGGGAGTTCCAACTCAGGTTACCCTCCATTCTAATTAACCTTAAGCTGATATAGGCCTGGATTCTGGTGTTCATGCCAAAGATTTCCTCAAGCAAATCTCTCTGGTAATGAATGGTTGGGCTAGGAAGGAGCGTGGCCAGAGGTCAAAGCCTCCTTACCTACAGAAGATGACCCATCTCTGACCTAAGTAAAGGGCTCTGGATTATCATGCTGTGATACTGGGTCATCATTTGTTGGCTTGATGGTAGATAAATATAATTTTAAGATTAACATACTCATCCCTTAACTACCCCAGGCAGACATGATAATGAAAGAAATGCCCTAATGAGAAGGGAGCCAAAGGCTGAATAGGCATGTATTAAATGAATCTTTAGGACCAAATGTATACCCATTTCCAGTCTAGGCCAGATGTAAGGTAGGACAGGAAGAGTTCACTGAGGTTGCAAATGCTATGAACCAAAATACATATTTCTACATGCAATTCATGCCCCTTCCCTAAATTTAAGCATAATCATTCATTTAATAAGCATTTACTCTGCTGCCTCAAGATGTGATAGAATTTCCCTCACAAGAGGTCTTCAAGCATAGGCTAGATGTCCATGACTTATATGTCATAGTAAGTATTCTTTTGTATAAAAGTTGAATTAGATGGCCAACAAGATACCTTCCAATTTCCAGATTATCTGATTCTATAAGCATTTTTATATACCAGGCAGTCTCCTAAGAGCGGAATGAGATATAAGAATGTATATGCCTTGATCTCTGCTCTCAATAATCTTATAATCTAGATCTAGAAATAAGAAATGTACACAAAATAACAACAAAGAAAGAGAATGCATGGTGACTTCCATAACAAAGGGACAGATAATAAGTACTATGGGACTTCGGAGAAGAGAGCTCCTTCCCAGATCAGGGTAATCAGGGAACATGTCACAGGGGAAGTGGTATCCAAACATTGTATAACTTCCAATTGGCAGAAATGAGGGAAGTGGAGAATATTCCAGATGGAAATTTCAAAAAGCGTATAAAAATGGGAAAGTACAGCTCCTCTTTGTAATACAGCCAGTAGCTCAGATGGGTTAGCAATTCAGAGATTTTATAAGGGCACGGTGGAAGAGAGAAAAGGCTGGAAAAGTAGGTTACTGTTAACTAGTGCATAGCCTTGAATAGCAGGCTAAGGAGTTGGGAACTTGGGCTGGGAATGGAGAGCCCTTGAAGGCTACTGAAGAGGGGAGATATTATCAAAGTGGTTCATCAGAAAGATTAATATAAATACAGGGTGCAGAATGGAAGGGCATACTAAGAGCCTAAATGTAGGGAGAATGCTAGAAGGTTATTATAATGGTGTAGGTAAGGAAAATAATGGAGGTTTAAACTAGACTCGTGGTAATGGGAATGAGCAAAATGAATGAAAAGCATTTAAGTATTCATGATGTGCCAAACACTGTGCTAAACTCTGGGGTTACACATACATATCGAACTAAAAGAGTTCCTAAGTGCAGCTGCGACATTTAGATCAGAAAATGGCAGCCACGAATAGGCACTTCGGTCTGTAGAATAAGGATGGTGAGTGGATATATAAATGCCCTTTCCAATACCAATGGCAGTATTGATTCAATTTTAGAATGAGATACATGGGACAGGGGCAAGACATATTTTGAAGGAAGCATTGACAAACAAAGCAACTTAATCATGAGAAAGATGGAAGTGAGGGAGTGGGAGAGAAGTCAAAGAGGAATCTAAGACTTGACCTAGATGGCTGGGAGAATGGGGTCACCTTTAATAAAAACAGGGAAGTCCCAAGTTTATAAGGAGCAAGGTAATTAGTTCTTTTCTAGACAAGTAGAGCTTGAGGTCATGGTGGGACAGCTGGAGGGGATATACTATCAGGAAATTAGATATTTAACACTCTGATTCAGAGCAGAGATCAAGACTAGAGGTAAGATTTAGGAGTAATCAACGTGGAGGGAACAACTAATGTCATGAGACTAGGTGGGTTTGCTCAAAAATAGGGCAAAAAGAGGAAATGGGAGCTAAGGACCAGTTGAGAAATGCCCACATTCAGGGGGCAGGAGGAGAAAAAAGGACCCAAGGAAGGTTATAGGGAAGGCATTATCAGAACTACATATGGAAAGAATTGGTAAAGTGCTTTATCAGATAAGAATCAGAAGAATTACGGGAAAGTAGGCATGATCAAGTGGGTCTGATGCTGCTAGACTACAAATAACAGCTGCGAGAAAGGCTTTTGCATTTGATTATTGATAGTGAGGGGAGAAACCAGAATATGAGAAGTAGGGGTAGTAAGGTAGGAGAGGGAATAACCATTATAGAGTACACTTTGGAAAATTTTGTGGTCAAAGGAATAGAAAATAGAAATGGAAGGATTATCACAGTCAAAGGCAGTATTTTTGGGGTAGGGAAATATATATATATATGTAGTCAAATGAAGTTAGTGGAGAGGGAGATTGAAAATGCAAGAAAAAAACAAATGGTAAGGTCATAAAGAAAGACGAAGATGGGAAGAAAGAGCTTTGGAAATAAGTGACGTCTTCCTTTGAGAGATAAGAAAGTGGAAGAGATGAGAAGAAAATGGGTAAAAATGTGACTCAATACCTTAGGTGGATAGAAGAACATGGCACAGAAAGATGAAGTAGAGAAGATGAAAACTGAGGGAGAACGTTTATTCAGTAAGCATTTACTAAGTGCCTACTATGTGCCAGGCACAATTCTATGCACTGAGGATAGATACAAAGACAAAAACAAAACAGAACCCTAACCTCAAGAAGCTTATATTCTATTGGGGGAAAACATCTTGCATATGTTACTTAAATGCTCAAAAGAACCCATGCTGCTATAATGTGAATGTTCTCTCCAATGAGGCAGAAGTCATTCCCATCAAGTGCTACTCTTGTCCATAGCCAAAGGGTTACACTCAGTGTTCTAGATGGGGGTCTTTCTCGCTTTCTCCTGATATTGTAAGAACACTTGTGGAGCATACATACATGCTGTGCACCAGTCATCTATCACTCATTCTTACCTTGAGACCAGCCCACCTTTTCTTTTTCAATCAAACACTTTCCTGGTAACATTTTAAAATCTGATTCTTTTTCAAAGCACCCACCTAGCCTAGGTGTTATTAACTCTAAAGTTCCAGATGTTCCATGAATCTGGATGAAAGTAAACTTATACCTTTCCTTTCATTAGCCAGTAACTGAAATTTAGCAATTTATCCAATTATGAATGTAGGCAACCAACTACAGTAGCATTGGGTCTCACCTGACTGCTGAGGGGCTCCATTAAACACAAAAAGATGAGAAGTTTGGTATTAGGATGAGTCCACTAGGGCTAGGATAGACTTGCTGTCCCCTTCCCAAACCCTCAGGTTAACTGTAGACCACTTTGCCTCTTGGGATGAGGGCAAGGGGTTCCACAACAATATGTCAGCCCAGGGCTTTGACAGAACAAAGTCCCTGAAGAAAAGACACTGTCTTTTGAAAGTTTCAGTTTAAGGTCCAACAACCTTTCTGTGCTACCACAACTTTCAAGAAGCTTAGAGGAGGTTTCTTCCTTCACTCAGCAAGTACATTTTGATATCAATTAGCCCAGATCAGAGTAACATGAGCTAATCAGCACCATGAAGAAAAGGCTACAGTTTAAGAATGGCTCAAGATCAATAAACAATAGACTTTTGCACAAGAATAGAGGTAATTACATGTCAGGGATGCAATTTAATCCTAAGTATTCATGTCCAGCTGTCCAAGGATAGAATCTCTATCCTTAGCTCACAACAATTAAGGACAAAAAAGTTGACGTTAGAATTGCCTTTTTTGTTCCAAAAGGCGGTGAAAAACACAACAACTTGTAAATGATTTGGTTTCTGATGAAAACACAGATTTAAGGATTTTAAGGCATTTAAACCAATAGATCACAGTAGGATATGAACAGAAGTACGATGTGGTAATTGGTTGCTGTCTCAATTCCATCACTCAGCAATCAAGAGCTCGTGGCAGTGCAAGAAACAATGAGAAAGACAACCATTAGCAAGTGCCAGGAGAGTACAGAAGGAAGCAAAAAAGAAAGGGGGAGAAAGAAAAGAATCCAAAGACTTGATCAGTAAACAACTGCCTAACCTAGGGACACAGAGGGACTATCTTTACACTAATGGATTAAATGTCAATTAATGTCACATTAGCATAAGACTAAAAATGTTATCAGGGTACCTGGGAGCAGGTGGCAGGAAGGAGAAAAGGTAACCACATTAGACCCTAGTGTACAGAAGAGCAAACTGTTCACCCCTTGAACGCATACTAACCCATTTTGGTCTCTGGCATATAGCATCACAGAGAGTTAAAAGGGACCTTACAGTCCCACTCAATCATTTTGTACATAGAGAAATTGAGGTCCAGAGAGGCTGTCTGGCTCAAATTCCAAAAGATAGGAAGTGATTTGAATCCAGGTCTAGACTAAATACAACATCCTTTCTACTGCCTCAACCCATCATTCAGTGACATTACTACTTAATGATTTGTTTTAAGATGTTTCGCATTTTTAATAACCTTATAATTCTGAAAAGTGTTTATGTATTCTTTGGCTCTCTATTTAGGATGTCAAAGACCAAAGCCAAGGGCTTTGTTTTCATCTTTTCTCAGATTTATAACAGCTAATTGAAAATTCTCAAAGAGATGAGTTTCTCCCAGTAAGTCTACATCTCCTCTGTCAAATAAGTACGTGAGCTGGAAATGCAGTCAAGTAATAGCTAACATTTACACAACACCTGAATGTTTGCAAAGCACTGTATACACATTATCTTACTTGATCCTCAGGACAACCCAGGGAAGGTGGGTGCTCTCATTATCCCCCTTTTGCAGCTGAAGAAACTGAGGCTGATAAAAGTTAAGGGACTAGCCCAGGGTCACAGAGCTAGGAAGTGTCTGAGTGGGATTTGAACTCAGGTATTACTAAGTCCAAAACATTATTCTCCATCACACTTATGTCACTATCCATTGACTGTAAAGGGAGCCTCTGGTGAATTATTCTGAAAGGCCTTTAGGATTACTAGAGTGATTCTCACACTGCCTCAGTTCAACCTTTAAAAAATATTCCAATCTCCATGTCCACAATTGGTCTCATCATTAGAGGCGAAGGCAGAGAAGTAAATGCAAACCCCCTACACAATTAACTGAAAGAGAAACTGTAGAGTTGACAAAATGTAAACACTTTATTTAAAAAAGAATTGCAAAACTTACAACACCCTCTTCTGCCCCCTGCCAAGGATTTGTTTTCATGTAAAGATCCTTTTATCTCCCAGAGTGCTCAATCCCCATGATGTGCCACTAAAGAAGGGAGGGAGAAGGGCTCAGAATGTACTGTGAAGACATCCTCATCACTGATTGTGATGGAGATTCATCCTAGCTGAAGGCTCTTTGCCTGGGAAGCTCTATCATCTATCTCATCACACCAGATCAGGGGAGGGGGCATGCACAGCACTGAGGAAACATATTCACAGACACAAAGAGAAAGCCACACAGGAACACCTGACCCTCTTAGCTCTACAGTGATGAGGTTCTGGGTGTCTACTACTCTCTCCAGCCACCAACCGACGACCATATTCTGTAAAAGCCATGTGACTGGGTCCAGTCTCAAAGATCAGCAATGAAAGCCCTGCTTCTTGATCGCTGGAGAGAGGCTGGTTACTACAACTGCTGCCATCCTGTCCCCCCAGCTCAGCTGTACTACTTTCCTTGCTCTGCTATTGCTCGCCTTCATAACAGTATTTTTTTCTCATTGCAAACTTGGAACTATATACTCAAATAAGCAGAGAAACAACTTGAGTACACTTGAGTCATTTACATCTAATGGATCAGTTCCTCCTTCAGAGCAAAATCATGAACTTGAACACAGCATTTAGTGTCTTGAAGAACTGAAGGATCTCGTTCTGGAAGAGACGTCAGGGTCATCTAGCCATTTTACAGATGAAGAAACTGAGTCCAGGAAGGTTCAGCATAAGTGAAAGTATGCTTAGGACAATTACAACCTCTACTCTATGGAATCCTGAATTATTGATATTGTATTTCCTTCCTTGTCTGAATGATTTGTTTTGAGCATGAGCACTAGCTGATAATGACATTTTTTCAGTTACAAAGCCACAGAATCCCAGAATATTTAAACTGAAAGGGACCTAGTACAACTGTAACCAGAATGGACTTTGTTTTCTTTGAATGACTCAGCTTACCTCATTGAGCTTCCCTGGACACTGGGGCTTGCTCTTCCGGGGCGGGGGGGCCCAGCAACCATGCTGGGAATCAGAGAACTTCCTGTGTGATGAGTCATGGGGCTGGCTGAGGGGAGGTGTGTTAACCTGGTCTACGCTAGGGGGAGGGGCCAAGTCAAGAACCAATCGGCCCTGGTCGTTCAGGCAGCGCTTGATGATGTCAAAAACTCTATAAGAGGGGAGAGGACAGCTTGAAGATCCTCTCTTCCTTTTCCGGTTGGAGCCAGAGACGCCTACAGCCGAAGCTGAGCTGCCGGTAGCACAGCTGACTGGAGGCTAGTGGGTAATCTTCTTACCGTAGAGGGGAAACATGTATACGATTTTGCCTTATACCATCTCGCTTCTCTGCGGTCTCCTGGTAACCCTTGTGAGGCGGACTTATTGGGCCTGGAAGCTTTTGATGAAAATATCAAATGGGGACGCTGGTGTGTGGGCTTGTTACTGTGGAGTGTAAATACATGCTTTGGTTCTCCTGCCTTCTGCCTAGAGAATTCCTTATATCCTGCAGTTCCGGACCTTTTAGGCACATATGAGATTCTCTTTGAAATCATAAATTCTGCCTTCCTAATATAACAACCCACTTTGCAAGTGAGGAAATTGAAGCCCACAGAGGTTGAATAACTTGCCCGAGTCCCATAGACAGTAGCAGAGCAGAGGTAAACAACTGCTTAGTATTATGTGTTTTATGCAATGATTGGTCTAAATGGTTGAGAGTAGATACTGCTGACATCAGCAAGAAGCATAAAGCAGACTGAAATAATGCTAGTTACATTTTTACAGAGGTATTTTTTCCAAAGTGTTTTTTAATGTAGGCATACATCAAATAATGCCATTAATTGGCTCTGCAAAAACATGATGTTAAGTGAAATGATGTTACGGGGGGCAATTAATTCCACAGAAACGATGTTATAAATGGGTAATTGGACGAATGATGTTAGAGCAGGATTTTGTGATATTTTAGAAAGGCTTGATAATAATTCAGTGACTTCATAATGAAACAGTTTGTCAGGACAATTGTGGCTCTTTGTTGTTGCTGTTGTTTGTCCTGCATTCTCAAAGAGTGCCATGAGATCACTGAAGTGATGCCATGATATGCGGGTGAATTGGATTTAAGTGAGGGAGGGCTGTGCAACGTCACCAGTCTCACTTTCTCTTCCCAAGCTATCTAGGTCCTGTGGCCAAATACACATCAGCACAACTAGAGATAGCCCCAAATGCAGTGGGAGACCTTGGCCTTTTAGCAGGTCTCAGTTTGACCAAGGCAATGCCTATGCAGTGACTAAGGCTACATAAAAAAAAATGAGACAAAGAACGGCCTCTTTAACCTAGTCCAAAAAAAAATCAAACTGGGAGGAGAAGACCCTTAGGGTTTCTGGCCAAAACAGAAACAACCCAGAACAATGTTATAGGAAGGGAATCAATCTATCAACACACATTTATTAGACACCTACTATTGCCAGTCACTGTGGATATAAAGACAAAAATTAAATAATCCCTTCCGAGAAGGAGCAACACGTACATCAAAGATACATGCAAAATATACACAAAAATAAATACAAGGTGATTTGAGGGCAGGGTTCCCCTTGAAGGAGGAGGTGTTTGGGCTGAGCTTTGAAAAGAACTAGGGATTCCGAGATCTGGAAGCAAGGAAGGAGTGCATTCTAGACTTGAATAAAAGCATGGAGAGAGAAGGGAAGGGAAAGGGAAAAGGTATGGAAAAGGGAAAGTGAAAGGAAAGGAAAAGCAAAAGGGAGAGGGAGAAAGAATGGGAAAGGGAAGGGAAGGGATGAAGCATTTATATAGTGCCTACTATATGCTGGGCACTGTGCTAGGCACTCTGGCAAATATTATCTCCTTTCATCCCCCCGACAACTCTGCAAAGTAGTTGTTAGTAATAACAGTTGGGGACAATGAGGCAAACAAAGGTTAAGTGACTTGTTCAGGGTCACACAGCTAGTAAGAGTCTCAGGCTGGATTTGAACTCAGGAGATGGAATTCTGTGTGTGAGGACCAGCAAAAAGTCCAATTCGGTTGATTGGACTGAAGGATGGGTGTTAAGGGGAATAGAGTATATAATAAGGCTGGAAAGGTAGGCTGGATTCAGGTGTAAAGGGCTTTAAATGCCCAATAACAAAGTTTATATTTGATCCTAGAGGTAACGGGAAGCCACTGGGGCTTACTGAAGAGGGGAGTGGCATGGCCAGGCTTGTGCTTTAAGAATATCACTTTCCATCCATTTGATAGGAAGGATATAAATTCAGGAGAGAAACTCATCAAGAATATAAAGGAAAATAGAGCGAAATAAAGCTAAAAATAAATGAATTTGTTCATAAGTGGTTCAGTTCAAATTAGAACCTGTTGGTTGGATATGAACAGTAATTACAATGGAAAATGATAAGATTTCAAATTGTCTTTGCATCCATGTAGAACCATAGGCTTAGAGACTGTTAGAAATCAAAGAATCTTAAGAGTAGAATATAGAATGTCAGATAGAGAAGGACTTGAGGACACATGAAACAGAGACCATTAGATCTAAAAAAGACCTCAGAACAAGGCTCTCCAGCTTTTTGTATCATAGAACCTTTTGGTAGGCTGGAGAAACCTACAGACCCTTACATAGGCAACAGACAGAGAGCTAAGCCTGGAGTCAGGAAGACCTGAGATCAAGATGCTCACTAGCTGTGTGACCCTGGGCACCAACCATTTAACCTCAGTCTGTCTCAGTATCCTCAACAGTAAAATGGGGATAATAATATCACCTTCCTCCCAGGGTTGTTATGAGGATCAATGAAATAATATTGAAAAGTACTTAGTACAGTGCCTTATAGTAGGTTTTTGATAAATGCTTGTTCCCCTCCCCCTTTCCCTCTTCCAGAACATTGGTTTTAAATGCATAAAATAAAATCCACAGGATTACAAAGGAAACTAATTATGTTGAAAGAGTAATGAAGTTTTTAAACATTTCATGGAACTCAAGTTAAGAAGTCTTGCCTCAGAACTGAATATTAAAGCCGAAAGAGACATTAGAGATGATTTGGTACAACCCACTCAGCTTTTAGAGGGGGATATAAAGACAGAAAATACAAAGCATTCTTAATGCAATAACATTTAGAAGATGTATACTGGGATTAAACTTATAACATGCAAAGGGTTGTTATTTTTCTCATCACTAAAATAAAAGAGGTGAAGAAATTATCTTAAAGAAAAAGCATAAATGTAGGAATTATAATATTGCTGCTTTATTCATAATTCTATCTAAATAAATGACACGACGTGGTATCCTTACATAATGGAGACTAAATACATAAGAAACTACATAATGGCAGTACCACGGCAGATCAAATTGAGTTTAACATAACAGAAATGATCACCAATCCCAAGATGTTATGGAATAGTAAACTTAAGAAACTGTGCTGCTTTTCAAGTTTATGTGACTATGATTATTTAATTTTCCTTTGTGCGTGCTCAAGTATAGCTGTTATGTGACTACACATGAGAGAACCTGAAATTAATTTGTCTGTATGAGATCAGTGACTGTACAAATTCTTATGAAAACTAACATGCCATGACAATAGTAATTTTGATAAAATTACAGCCAGAACCGCAATTCTCTGCCATCTGGCTGTCTCGTCATAACTACTTTGATGTGCTTTTTTTATTACTTATTTACTTACTTCAACTACTTTATCAGTATAGTTTTAATGTCTGTAAGTGGTAACTATGGATGGCTTCAAGTGTTAAAGACATAATATTCTCTTGTCTCAATGTCCAAGTTTTAACAGAAATGATAAATCAGTAGCTCTTGGAAAGTTCTGTTTAACGTATCTTGTTATCACATTCAGGCTCTATAGAAATCATGGTCTTTGTAATTTTTTTTAAATGCCTTAAAACCTTTTTAGTTGTCTCTAACATTTCCATATAGGTTACATGTAGAATTGAAATATTTTAGTATTTAACATCTTACATTATTGCACATTGGTGGGACTCAGCATTCATTTAAAGCATCTAAAAGTTAGAATGTTAAAACTCGGTATTCGTAATTTGATCAGGCCTCTTCTAATTCATCATCCTGCCTTGATGACTTTTAGGAAATCATACCTAATATAATTTGTATTCATTATGAAGTATGGAAAATGAAACACAAGGATCAATGAAATCAGCTTCCACAAATTCTTTTTATTTTCCTAATTAAGGACGTGATCTGAAAATTCAAATTTTAATCTCCATATTTTAGAGAAAAAATGTTACCAACTTTTTTTATATTCAGCAGTGGTTAAGTCTTAGGTGTGGGCTGATGCTACAGTCTTGCCATGTCATTGACTAATTCTTTACTAACTACTTACACCTAATGTGTGCCAAGTATTTTGAACCCAAATCTCATAAAATTTTAAGCTTCCAAGAAATATTAAGGATATGTATCTTGGGTAACTAAACCTCTGACCTCTACTGTACTCCATTTTTAAGTCAGCCAACATGAGACATAGGCATTAGATGCTATTGAGGGGAATAGCTCAAATGTGTTGGTAGTCATGATTTCCATTGTAAGACTCTTCATCAAGCCATTTCACTTGACACTTGTTGACAATTTGAGAAAGAAGCAGAGATAAAGTATTGTTTTCTTAGACCAGAAGAGATGGATATAGTTTTGTATTTAGAATCATAGCCTTGGCTTGTGGCGTTTTAGTTGTGTGGATAATCAGATTTAAATCTCTTTGCTGGGGAGCCCCAAAGCTTAATGCATGCTAAAGGAAAATTCAAAAAACCCTCCAGACTCCATTGGCATCAAAAAATTTCTTGCAGATGGTAGAAAATAGCTTAACTGTAATTCACTTGGAACTAATTTAAGTCGTTGCTAAAGCATGCTGGGTTGAAAATTAGTGTCAAACGACAAAATGGCATGATTTCTTAAAAGCATTTGAACTCAAATGTTATGTGCCCACATTTCACCTGCATTAAAGTTTCCAGGATGCAAGACTGAATGAACCATCGTTATACACTGCCAGTATGCTCTCATTTCAGTTGTTAAGAAAACTGCAGCCATGCTCACTTCCAGGGCTTGGAGTGACATTTCTCTAAGAAGGATATGTTCATTTCAGTCCAGACCAAGCTAGGATAGCAAGTATCAAATCAATATGACATTACAGAACTAGCAAATAAGTGAAATATTTAGTAAAACCGAGACTTTGGACATTGGAAATCTAAATATGATCCCTATACAACAAGAAGGAAAATTCTTGAGGAAGCTCTCTGCTTCCTGGAAGTTTCATCTTTAATCTCAAAACTAAAACCGTACTTTGATTTATTAATCCACACACTTCAATTAGAATTGCATTTTAAACTTTTTCCTAAAGTTGAAAAAAGAAGAGTTGAAGAGTATCAAAAGTAAACCAAGCGTGACAATCAATAGCTCCTTCAATGCAGTGAAAGCAACTGTTTTGATCAATAGAATGCAAACCATTATCCAAAATGACAGGGAAGTGACCGTTTTCTTGACATTGCAAGATCCCAGAGATGCACACTTCTTGGGATCACAACTATTTCCAGAACATTCTCCAACCAAAGTGGTGACTGGTGCCCCATTCACCATTATTGGTGTAACTCCTTTTCTCTCTCCACATTTTCTCTTTTCTCATTTTCTCTTTAGTTTTTGTCATTTATTTAATGTATAGTTGCAAACTTCAGGTGTGCAAACTCTGAGCAAATATAATAATGTCCACATAATGATCAAATTCAAATAGGGCTAACTGTTCGAGACCTGAGAGGCCACCTAATCCAGTCTCTTCATTTCTACAAATTAGGAAACCAATGCCCGTGGAAGTAAAGTGACTTGTCCAAGGTAACACAGGTAACACGCTAATAGAGAAAGGATTTTAACTCAGGTCTTTAACTCCAGAGATAATCTTTTCCTTATACCATGCTGTCTTCTAGGTAAATATTTCAATTTCATACAGTACTTGAATTATTCATAAATTTAATTTATTTTATAGAATCATGCATTTTGTTCCCTCTCTCTATTTATCTCCCCATCCCTGACTTCTGAAAATAACATTGCTTACTGTGATATTAGGTTTCTTTTGGTTTCCTTCCAGATGGAATTTAGTTCTGGAAATTTTTATGAGTTCTCTATCACTGGGGAATCCATTAAAATCTGAGAGCAGAGCAACTGTAGGGTTTGTCTGGGGGAGTTAATTAATATTAAAGAGCTTATTGGGTTCTGGATACCAAGTAATATAAGTCAACAAGCTCACCCCTTACCTTCCCTCAAGGTTAAGAACTGGAAAACAGATGTTGAGGATGACTATACATGCAGATGACACCTAGCAGTTAAAGGAAAGAATGGATAGCTCTAAATATTCTTCAAAGCAAAATAGTCCAGATTCTCTTTTCTGCCCACAAAAATAAAAAATATATCGTAAGTTTACAGAATGTTTGAACTGGAAGAGACTTTAGAGGTAACAATCCATCTGACTTATTTTAGGGACAAAAAACTGGTGGTTCCACAGAGTGGGCATGACTTGTTCAAATTTATGTAATCATGGCCTAGCTAGTGGTCCAGTTAGGACTAGAACCCTGACCTCCTTGATTCTGCAGACATATGCCTAGGGGAGAGAAGCAATCATGTAGAAGATAGATCCTGTAGATCAGATCCTAGAATTGACATTTTATGTCCATCTAGCCCACATCATCTTACTGATATTTGAAGACTGATTACTGAATGTTAATGGGACTGACCTAAAGAGCTGTATATTTCCAATGGTATGGGGTGAGGATAAGTGCTAATCTAGAAAATCCTTCTGCACGAGACTAAGAAATGGAGTTGAGTTTTGTTGAGTCAGTTATTTTTATCTCTGTTCTTAAGACCTGTAAAGTTTAGCTTTCTCTACTACACCCAACTGCTGCCCTCTCCAAAGGACAACCCACATGCTTTCTTTGGGTCCTTATGAATAATGTGACCTTGGAAAAATCACTTTAGATCTCTGGGTCCCAGTTTCTTCACCTATAAAATGAAGTTTGACTAAATGACTTTTCATGCTTGCTCTGCATCCATGATCCCGTGATTCTGTGCTAGCACATGGATTCTTTGAAAACACATTGAAAACTTGATCCATCTTTTATAAAAGCATGAAATGAGTCTCAAGGAACTGCTTGCTTTTTTTTCTTCAAGGGATATTATAGAATTATTTCTACAAGTAGAAAAAAGAACCAAAGTTTAAAGGTTATTAATGCTAATAGTTAAGTCACGGTAACAGAACATAGATGTAAAAACAGTTCACTGTTTGAGAAGCATTTCTTTTCCCAAGCTTCTCCTCATTAAATTAAAAGAATATTTGAGTATTGTCTTTATAACCTTGATCAACTCAAAGTTTCTCAGGTCAGCAAAGTGGAAAGTTTACAATTTCGTTTACTTGGGAAGGGAGTACTCATTTAATCAGTATATGTCAGGCACTATGCTAAGCACTTTACAAATGTTATCTCATTTGATCCTTGTTTGCAAGATGCTGATCTGACAAAACATCCAGACTGGAGAAAGCTGCCCCGCCCCACCCACCCCCAAACATTTTGGACGTGCCTATTATGGCTTAGTTTTTTTCTGAACTTAGATTTTCATTGTCGTGAAGTCCTTTGTATGGGAACTTCCCCCCGCCCCCATCAATGCAGATAGACAAGACCACTGCCTTAGAGTCCTCGAGGGTTGTAACTTGCCCATGGTCATAGGGATAGAATGTGCCAAAGGCAGAACTTAAATTCATGACTTTCTGACTCTATCCATTATGCCAAACAGTGTAATCTTTAAAAAAGTAAAAACATTTTGATTTGTCATTTCCTTCTGGGACAGAATTTGAGCAAACTCTACAACAGGGAGCAGATAGGATAACAGTCTCTCATTTTATCAATAGAAATACTTTATTTTTCACCACAGCAAGAAAATCCAAACTAGAATCGGGTCTTTGCATATCTGTAACAGGACTTATTCACAAGGTTCCTTTTCAGAGAAACACTGACAAAAGGAAACCCCACTTTAGAACAAGATTGTAATTTTCATAACACACACAGTCAAACTGGTAAAAGCAAAATCATCTACATTCTCCCATTTTTACTTCAATTGGAAGTAAAATGATGTGAATACAGTTATTGTAGGGATCAGCTTTTTTTTTTTAAGAAAAGCATTTTCACACACTTGGACCAATAAGTCATGTAGACGAATCATTTTTTTTTCTGGCAATTGTGAACTGCTTATCTTTCATAGGATTTCTTATGGCTATTTACATTTTCACTCAGTGAAAATCAATTACCTTCTTGCAATAAGCCTCATTTGCTACCTTTGAGTATAATAGAAACACCATTAGGATGATGACATTACCCAAAAGAAGGGCACCACACAGTTGGTAGACATAAATTAAGGACCCTTTCACATATGCATTAGAAATACTGCTGTGACTGAAATATGCATAAAACCCGTATCTATTAAAGCTATTAGTGTGTGGTGGTGATGATTTTGAAGGGGGAGGGGGACCCAGGAGATTGTGATCTACTACTTTGACAAAATTATGTATTTCCTTTTTTCCCCCTCTGTATGTGCCATTCACGCAATACGCACAGGCCCCCAGCTGAGCTCCATTTGGAAATGCCACTGAGCATGGCATGCGCGCTTCACTTCCCTTCTGAGGCAAGACTCTGTCAGGAACAGAGTGCCTGTGTGCCGCCAAACCTCCTCCTCCTCCATCACCCTGACCTCCCCGATTCTGCGGATGTATGCCTGGGTGAAGGTGGCAATCATGCGGAAAACAGCTCCTGTAGATCAATTCATAGGATTTAGGGGCATTTAACTTCTATCAAGCCCACATCATCTTATTGATATTTGAAGACTAACTTATTACTGAACATTAATGGGACTAACCCAGAGAGCTGTATATTTCCAATGGGATGGGAAGGCAGGGGGAGAGGAACTAATCTAGAAATTCCCCCCTCTGAGACTAGAAAATGGAGGAAACCTCACTTTGAGACAGTTATTTTTGTCTGGGTTCTTAAGAGCTTAAGTAAAACAAAATTATAACATACATAATCACTTAGTGTGTGAGTAGAGGTTATGTTGAAAGAAAAAGTATTATGAGTGTAAATTGAAATTTCATCCTTAATTATTTTCAGAGTCATTTGTAATTTAAGCCAACTTATTATGAATTCAGGAAACATTAGGACACTGTCTTCATAAAAGGATTATAAATCATAATCAGGCAGGAATTATAGGAGGGGATTAGAGGAACCACGCTAAAATCCTGGGAACAAACAGGTAACTGAACCTCAACGCTAGAAACTGAAGATCTTTTAGGAAATGAAATACATAATAATGTGCTTCTGAGGAGACATACTTAAGTCAGCAAACATTTCCCAAATTCAACCTACCTTGGGTTATAAATACCTGTAACTAGACAATCTTCATATCAGTAAAGCTGCATGTACTTCAATGTAACACCATAATACATAATATAGTATATATTATATATGCTATAGTGCATATTATATTATAAATTATACATAATATTTTACATATTGTATATTATACATACTACATGTGATTTCTATTCAGTATGTCAATCACTCTTAGAAATGAAAAGGCATATATGCCATTTGATTCCCATTATTTTCAATTTCTTAGAAACATGTCTTGAACCCTCTGTAAATATCACAATGATGAAATGAAGCAAGGTTTTCACTTACAGTTTTAAAGTTGATCTATGATGAGTTAATATAATGAGTTTATATATTTAATATGAGTTATTATATTTCTTTTTGTAAATTTTTTAAAAGCAGATTGCTGAGCACTTACCTAAGTATCTACTTTTCATGGCATTGTGGTTAAGGGAAAGAAGCAGATTTATCAGCCAGAGGGTAAAGTTTGGGGGCAAATCCAGTTTCGTTAAACTTTATCTTGGAAGACTAGACTCAGAACATCCCAATTAACTCTGCATATAATATCTGGTTATTACGAAAAGCAAATGAGCAAAGCTATTCCTGTAACAAGATTTAATAATGTAAGATAATAATGTTAAGATAGTCTTAAGGTAACCATCATAATAATTTAAGGTAATAATCAGTCTAATGACTTAAGTACATTTCTGTGACTTAAACATCTCACCTGAATCATCCCTGGAGTAATACGCTGACTCTAAAAACAACATTCACTTCTTACTCTAGGCATTTCACCATAAAACAGCTGTTTTATTTTTCCTTTATATCATTATGAACAAGGTAAATAGCAGTACTTTTGCTCCAATTGTACCGAGACATTGTAATGTGTTTGAAACATTATAAATGGTACTTTTCTAAGTATTACCACTAGCATATAAATCTGGTGCTGTTGGGAGCAATGCTATAAAGGAACAGAGTCCCTCTGGTTCAATATCTTTTGTGCCAAGGAACTGAGATGCAGTGCAGAGCTGGAATCCAATTTGTCTCGCAATGTACATATTGTGCATGTTTTATCAGTACATCCATTGAGGAGCAGGGAAAGTTCATAGACAGTAGGAAAACAAGCGGAAGAAATGCATCTTCAAATTAATCACTTAGACACTATACATTTCAAAAGGATAAAGGTCACAACAGGTGAGCAAACAATTTCCATCAACATTTTAAATATGAAGATTACGTGATATGCTCTATTTTCATCTGAATTAACCAGCTCATGATCCGTTCACTCAGTGCTGGAGTGGTTGGCTTTCCAAGTGATTACTTGCCGAATAGAAGAGGGCCAGAAAATAATACTATAATTGCATAATCAGGAAACTAACAATGCAAACAATGCTTCATATTGCTTTGCTGTGGATAGGGAAACATCAACAAAAGTGCCCTGGTGTAGAGGGGGGAAAAATACCAAGGAGACATGTTTAGGGGAAAAAATGATGACTGAAGCTACAAGTAAGCTTAAAAAAATAATCATCATAGAGTGAGGAGAGTATGACATTATTTCATTTATATGATTTTCCCTTTAAAGACTGACTCTCTTACTTAAGCAGAAATGAGAACTGAAATAATGAATTGGGGGGGGCAGTTTCCAATACTCTAACCCAACATCAGCACAGTAAAAATGAGTCTTAAGATATTTGGGGATGGGGATGCTGATGGACTATGAGAAAAGAGGAAAAGAGAAGCACAAACATTAACAGGAATCTCTGAGTTAATGTCTTTCCTCTTTCAAGATCCAAGATAGTGCCAGATCTGGAGTGAAATTTGTAATTCCTGTCCACTGACCTCATTCCTTGGAAAAGAGGGTATACACCTACTAAAGGTGGCTCATTGAATAAACTTTCCTAAATAGAGATCCCTTTCCACCAATTGAGGCCCAGCTGTTTAGATTGAAGCTGCTTTGGCTGTTTTTCTGAGCACAAGCACTGAATGAGCTAATTGTGGGATTGTTCATTTATGCACACCGTTTTGTGTCTATGAATAATTGCCCGCACAAAAATCACCCAAGCTCAAAAGCAGGCCCAGGAAAAGTCTCTTCCAAGTTAAAAAAAAAAGCTCTGAAAGTTAAACCTCTTTCATAAGAAAATATATTCTAGACAACAGCTCACTGGGGGGAAAAATGGTAAGTGGAGTTGTTTATAAGCGTTCACTGATCTTTAGATTCTCGTATCATGTAGCATCTAGTCCACATTCAAATCCCGAACAATTCTATTTCCCAATTGGGAGTGGGCATTAGTTACTGGAAGGTTTAGAAGATATTTCTGGAGAGTGGGAAGTAAATTGAAACAATAAAGTTATAGGGATGAAGTATATTCTGAAAATTGAGCACAGAGAGTGGCGCATAGTAGGTGCTTAATAAATGCATGATGATTTTACTTAACTTGAAAGAGGCTTAAATACATATCCATTAAAATGTAGATTTGGAAATTATGTAACATGACATACCCTTTACAAGATTTTTTTGTTTTGTTTTGTTTTTGTTTTCATTTTCATTCTGTTTTCTCTTCTGTCATCAGCTTCAGGGACCACAGAGTATCCTCTCCACCTGAAGACTGACTACCTGCCTGACTGACACAAAACTTTGGTCTCATCAAGAAGAACTCTTAACTGGAGATTTGCCTTCTCACACAAAATGAAGTTTCTGGAAACACTTCCTATCCAATATATTATCTTGAAATATACAGGTATGGAAAGGAAAGTTGGCTGCCCAAGCTTACCACCAAAGTGACTGGATTCTCTTCAAAATTGTAAAAGAGCTACTTGCTTTGCTCCCTTGTATTAAGAGATCTCCCTTGTAGGTACTAATATTCATTGAGCAAATCTGAAAATGAGGTCATTTTATATTGTTTAGGACAAGACAGTAAGAGAGGGGGACCCCATAAATCCAGCTGAAATTGTAAGGTGGAGCATTCACTACAGACTAAAAACTTCCAAAGATCTAAAAGACTGCCATGTTTGATGTACTGGGTCTGACTGAAACTCCTGTCTACAATATTTTCTATTTATGACCTGTGGCTTTTAAAATCCATTAATATGGAAATGTTATTTTTAATGCTAATAAATTCAGGCTGTCACCATAGTCTTGGTGGAGTTTAAAGATTCTAGAACTGATATATTTGGTTTCTCCATCACTAAAAATCACAGACTTATAGGCCACATTCTAATAGTGAATTCACTATTAATTGGATGCGTATATATACACATATATAAAGATAGATATACATGTACACACATATCTTACGTATATATGTATGTATATGTATGTGTGTATATCTATCTAATAGATATAGATATAGATATAGATATAGATATAGATAGATATATCACTTCTTTCGAAACAATAGGGTACCACTAAGCACATCACTGTTTGTGATAATCATTTATTTAATGGTAAATTAGTAGCCAAAAAGAATTGCTATTTCTGGAAAAATTATGCTAAATCATATGGTTATGAAGCATCTAATTGGATTATCTATTCGTATTATCTGTGCCTTGTTCCCCTCTGGATTGTGAGCCACTTGGGAGCAGAAACTTTTTAAAAAATCATTGTTTTCCCAGAGCTTAGCACACAGTAGGTACTTACTGTCTCTTTAATTGAATTGAATATAATGCCTTCTCTTGTCTGCCTAAAGAATCAGATATAAATGAACACAGATGAGACTAAATCAACCATGTTGATGGTAGCCATGAAAATAAAATTTAAGCTATTCAAAACATACAAGTGGACTAACTATATGTAAATTGACTTCAAATCATTCCAGTTTAAGTCAACAAAATGGAATTGATCAAAAACTTATTCTAAGCTTTTGCTCATTTCCAGATAATTTGCTCTTATAGGCAACCTGAATCTTTCATGCTGAATTTCATTCCAGTGGAGACAGAGAATAAAATCACAGGATTTTAACTGGTCATCAGTCTCTGGGAGAAAGCCCTTCTTAAAGTTAATGTCCACTATTAAATCACCATTAAACCTTCTCATTTCAGAGAAAATAATACTAATTCCTCTAACTTTTACTTGGAGGTTATCATTGTTATCAACTTCAAAAAGCACTCATTAAGCATTTGTCTGCATATGTCACTGTGATTCGTGCTATAAAAAACAAATCAACCATGTCTCCTCAGCCTTTGTGATTTAAAATGTAAAACACTTGAGTAGTTTTACATGAATTCACTTAGTAAACACAACTAATATTAAACAATATTGATTATAAACTTGTTTAAAGGCAAATATAGAGTGGGAAGATGAGAGCAAGTGAGTACTGTTCTATACTAAAAAAGAAGGCAAATGAAATATAAATTCAGTCAAGATAGGGCTCCCTCATTCTCTGTCTTCTGTCTCTGTGTCTCTGTCTCTTTCACTCTTTCTCTATCTTTATCTCTGTCTCTGCGTCTCTTGTCTCTCTGTTTTTGGAGCACAAGCCCCAAAGATTGGTCAGGGAGAGATGGGCTGCTATCTGCATCAGTGGGAATAGTACCCATATTGGTGTGGTTACAGGTCCGCTGGAGCACTGGAATTTTAAAAAAAATGTTTCTCTTACAAAAGATAGGAAAAATTAAAAAGATAATTTGTTGTAAGATTAGAATTTTCAGAAAAACCAAAAAGAAGAGATACTAGAACCCACTGTTTAATCAAATGAGTTCATGTATACCTCTTCAAAGAAATCTACTAAAAATATTTAATTCACATTTTCTTTTTAGTACTATTCTTTTTTTTCAGCAAATCTTTCCCCCTTTCAAGGGTTCTTTATGAAGTGGACATCGCACACAAAAGATTTCACATGAATTTGAGCAGCGGCATCTTTACTTTAGGTTTCCATGTATAATGACATCTGCCAAAGGCTTGACAACCAGACCTGGGCTCTCGGGGACTGGGGGATTATAATGATTAGCTTTTGTTGAGCATGTTACTGAGATGAAGATCCGATTCTCTGGGTCAGTGGATAAGTAAAATACACTAGGGGTCAATTCTGGATCTCATGCCAGATTTTTGGAAGGGGGAAATATCCAAAAATTACTGTGTCTGACCTGGTCCACCTCCTCTCAGTTTTGCATGCCTACTGCTTCTTTGTGTGCCGGTGTGGAGTTGCATTTAACATTCATGCTTTGGGCCAGAGAGCATCGATTTAAAAGCCACACAGGAAATTGGACTCACGCTCTGAGGTAAACCTTGCTGGCAGTCTCCTAAGAAAGTATCCTCTAGGAGAACTGATTGTCCTTGACCGTTCCTAAATGGACACAGGGGAATGAACAAAAGGAGGAGAGCTGAGAAGAGAAAACATGAACTATAAAAAAAAGGCAGTTAAGAAAGGATTTTCAACATAGCACACATTACAAGAACAACCTTTGGGCTTGGACACATGGTATTCTATCAGGAATCTTGTAAGATGCTTAAAATAGATATCTGACAATATGCTAATCTGAGTTTTCAAAAGTGGCTACATAAATACTATTTTATGTACATATAGGTTCACAGGTTTAGAGCACTCAAAGGAAACTTAGAGGCCCCTGAGTCTGGACCCCCTCATTTTACACATGACAAAACGAAGACTTAGGCCATGTGACTTATCTAGGGTCACGTAGCTAGTAAGTATCTGAGGCAAGTTTTGAACTCGGGATTTCCTGGCTCTGAGCCCAGCACTCTATCCATGGTGCTATCTAGCTGCTTATTTAAAAAGAGATCAATTGCACCTGGAGAATGTTCTTGGTCAAGTGAAGCATGCATGTAGGGATATCCATATGATCATAGATTTATAGCTCAAGGGAACTTGGAGGCCATTAAGTCTAAACCTCTCATTTTACAGATGAGGCTACTGAGGGTAAGAAAATAAGTGACTTGTCCAGGGTCACTACCTCGAAAAATTGCCACTTGAAACAGCCATCTATACTAGCTGTCATCTTATATCTCCTTTCCCTTTGGTGACCAACCTTGAGAAGATGCTACATTAACTGGTGTCCTCACTTCCATTTCTCTTACTTTCTTTTTAACTCTTGACAGTGTAGCTTCTAACCTCACTGTTCAACTAAAACTGCTCTGTCCAGAGTTAACAGTGATCACTTAATTACCAAATCGAATGGCCCTTCTCTCAGTCCCCAAACTCCTTGACCCCTGTGAACCCTCGGACACTGTCAATCACTCTCTTCTCCTTGATTACCTCTTCTCTCCAGGTTTCTTTGACACCACTGTCTCCTGGTTCTCCTCCTGCCTATCTGACCACTCCTCGTCAGTCTCCTGTTCTCTATCTTCTTCCAGGATGCACCAGCTAATCATGAATGTTGCCCAAGACTCTCTCCTGGTCCCTTTTCTTCTTCTATTTCACTCACTGATCTCATCAGCTCCCATGGATTCAAGGATCTTATTTTTTCCAGCCTTAACCTTTCTGCTAACCTCCAATCTTCTATCTCCAACTATTTATTAGACATCTTAAACTGGATTACTATAGGCATATTAATTTCAACACATCCAAAACTGAACTCCTTAGCTTTCCTCCTGAAAGCTCCCCTCTTCTGAACTTCCCTATTGCCGTAGAGGGTCCAGCCATCTTCCCAGTCACAGGGGTCATCCCCAACTCTTCACTCTCTCTCATCCCCTCATATCCAATCTCTTACACATACACACACCTTGGACTCCAGATTCAGTGAGCTGTCTCCCCTTCCACTAGCCTGCCTCTTTAAGGAAACTTACTTTAAAAAAACAAAAAGAACTAGCTGCCTAGTCAGTAATGATGACAGACAGGTAATGGTGGCTTCATTCCAGGAGTCCTGGGAAAAAGGAAGGAGTCTCAGGATACCTAGAAACTTATATGCAGCTAGAGAGATGGAAGGTACTTTTTCTCTGTGAATTTTAGACACAGATGAATAAAGTCCACCTTACATATGAAATCATAGTAATTACTCACAAATAATAGTAATTATTTACATACACATATATAACATTTATATGTATATATGGAGTGTGTATGTATACATATATATATACATATGCATATACATGCATATACGTGTGTGTGTGTGTGTGTGTGTGTAATCTCTTCTTCCCTCCTCTGACACTGCCTTGGTGTGAGTCTTCTTTATCTAATGTCTGTACCATTATAGTAGCCTGCTGGTTGGTCTTCCTGCTTCAAGTTTCTCCCCCTCCAGTGCATCCTCCCCACAACTATCAAATTGACCCTCCTAAAATGCAAGACTGATCACGTCAGCCCCCTATTCAAAAAACTCCAAAGACTCCTTATCACCTCCAGGATCAAATAGACAATCCTCTGCTCGGCATTCAAAGCACTTCATAACTTGTCTCACCCCTCACATGTCCATTCTTCTTACACTTTACTCACCCCCATGTACTCTGTGATCTAGTGACATTGACTTCCTGGCTGTTCCTCCCAAAAGACACTCCATCTCCTGACTATGGACATTTTTACTGGCTATCCTCCTAGTATGGAATTCTTTTCCTCCTCATCTCTACCTCCTGGCTTCCTTCAAGCAGCAGCCAAAATACCACCTCTTACAAGAAGCCCTTTCCCAGCCTTCCTTAATATTAATCCCTTCCATCTGAGATTATCTCAAATTTATCTTATACATATCTATAGATAGGAAACTAGATAGATAGATCTTGTTTGTACGTAGTTGTTTGGGGGATGTCTTCCTTTTAGATGAACTCCTTCTGCTACGTGCCTTGCACACAGTAGGTAATTAATAAATGCTAATTGAATGGGTGATGCATAAATTTACTAAATCTCTGAGGCAGAATTTGTACTCAGGTCTTTCCTTGATTTCAAACACAGCCCTCTATGCACTGTACCACCTAGCTGCCTCTAGGGGTAGGTGTAACAATGAAAAACAAGGGACAGAAAATAACAAGGCACTGAAAATTCCAGTGGGAATAACATTCTAAATGAGTAAAATTTAACATGCGCAAGAGAAGTACAAAAATAAGGACTTTCAAAATTTTGTCATATTTCATAACTGGGCAAAACCCTGAACAAACCTAAGGAACAGTGAGTGAAACAACAACTTATCAGATCAAAGATCTGCAGTTGGAAAGGACCTGGGAGATTATCAAATCTGGCCCCCTCACTTTACAAATGAGAAAAGTACTTTGGTCAAAGTCACAGAAGTAAGTGGCAGAGTTAATATTCGAATCCAGGGCCTCGGACTCCAGATTCAATGAGCTGTCTACCCATGCCACTCTACCTCCCCACTAAACCGCCTCTCGAAGGAAAGAAAATGACATTAAAAAAATTAGTGCCCAAGTCAGTTATGGTGGCAATGGCAACGGTGATTTCATCCCTGGACTCCTGAAGGACTCTTGGAATACCTGAAAGCTTATACGCCAGCAACAGAGACGGAAGGTATCTTTTCTCTTTTAATTTTGGACAGGGATGAATAAAGTCCATTTTGAATATGAAATCATACTAATTAATAATAAAGTACAAAAATAGAATTAAGTGTTAAAGTAACAATTGTTAAGGCATAAAGGTTAAATATGATAATTCTTAAAAAGTACTGAAAATAATAATGACCAATAAATTTAGGAATCAATAACAAGGAATAGCAATAGCATCAATTACGCTTTCTGTTCTAAGACAATTATGTACGTCAGGAGAAGAGCCCTAGACCTGGAGTCAGGAAGACCCGAATTCAAATCTTGCCTCAGACACGAACCAACTGTGTGACTCTGAGTGAGTCACTTCATTTTTCTCTGCCTCCATGTCCTAATCTCTCCAATGGGGATGATAATAGCACCTACCTTCCAGGGTTGCTGGGAGGATAAAATGAAGTGGCATTTGTAAATAGCTCTGTGACCCTTAGCTGTTGTTATTACTAATATAGAAAGGATTCTTTACATCTTGGATCTTCTCTTCATCCAGGTGACACGTGTGTGTGTGTGTGTGTGTGTGTGTGTGTGTGTGTGTGTATGTGTGTGTGTGAGAGAGAGAGAGAGAGAGAGAAGTATCTAAAGTTTAGGATTTAAAAAGATAGTGAAATATAACTTAGCCCTATACATTTAACTTGAAAACAAAAATACTACTGTTTGTACTCTTCCCCAGCTCAACAGTCAACAAAGTTGTTTAGTTTTGTCCCATTATGAATCATCAATGTTTAAGGGGTTAACTAACCCTTTAGCACTTGGAAATGGAGATTTGCTGGCAGTAAAATACCGCATGGCACTCACTCTCATAGTTGACTTGATCTCATGGTTTTAGCAGTAGTTGGCGGGAAGGGGAAGGAGACACCATCACCACCCACACATCCTACCAAATGCTGAATGAATCAGAAAGATGCTAAATCCCCATTCTATCCCCAAGGTCAGACAATATACCAGGAAATAGCTGTGAGCGTGAAGTGCTAGGTCGATAGCATCAAGAAATTGCTACTCCTCTGGGGTTAACATAGTGAACCACGAAGGCATCATATGCATTCATGTGGATATGGAGAAAAGATCTCAATTACTCTTGGCTCAAGGTATTTGCGGGGTGTGTCTGTGTGTGTGTGTGTGTGTGTGTGTGTGTGTGTTGGGGCGGTAGACCCAAACCTGAGAATTTTTAGTGCCCATCATAAATGTTAGAGTCTAAAAGACAAAGGTAAAACAAGTCAAATTTTCCCATCATTTCTACATTAATTTAGTTTTATATTTGACATCTGCAAAATGTGTAACAATCACAGTGCTTTTGGCCAGCAGGGCCTCAAGTAGGATAATAGCCATTGCCGTCATATCAATCAGCCAGTCAGCTTTAGTTAAGCACTAACTTGGTTTGAGGAACAGTGATAAGCATGGGATGTTTCAAAGACAAAATCGAGGGCAAACAGTTTTTTCTCCTCAAGGAGCTTACCTTCTAATGAGGGACACAATCAACACAGGTATAAGTATATCCAAAATACGTACAAGGCTGGTATGTGGTAATATTGTAGAGAAAGTCACGTACAGGAACAGCCTATTGCAGAAGGTCACATTTGGGCTAAGCCTTGATGGAAACCAGAGATAACAAGAGGTAGTGGTGAGGACACAGAACAATCCAGGCAAGGGGAACAGACAGTGTGAAGGCCCAGACCCAGATAAGGTATTCTCTGTGAGGAATAGCAAGGCCAGTATAGTTGGACCACCAAGTAAAAATTATACCAATTTACACCAAAGTGAAAAAAATTTTGGAAAGGTAGACTGTTCATAGCATTGTCCTACATCCTTGTGGAAGGAGAGAGAGAGAGAGAGAGAGAGAGAGAGAGAGAGAGGGAGAGAGAGAGAGAGAAGAGAGAGAGAGAGAGAGAGGGAGAGAGAGAGGGAGAGAGAACGAAAGAGAGAAAAAGAGAGAAAGAGAGGGAGGAAGGAAGGAAGGAAGGAAAAGAGGGAAGGAGGAAGATAAGCATTTATTAAGTACCTACTGTGTACCAGACAGTATACTAAATACTTTACAGATGTTATCTCATTTGATCCTTGTAACAACACTGGAAGGTAGGTGCTATTTCATAGTTGAGGAAACTAAGACATATTAAGCTTAAGTGATATGCCTAGGGACACCTAGCTAAGAAGTGACCTAGGCTGAATTTGAACTCAGGTCTTCCCGATTCCAGGCCCAACACTCTACTGCACCACCCAGGCTACTTTTCTTAACAGAGCTGCTAAACAGAGGAGTTTATGTTTGATACTAAAGGTCAAGGGAGCCAATGAAATGTATTTAATGGGAAGCTCCTGGGAATTTTGGGAAACTCCCTTTGACAGTTGGGTGAAGAATGGATCAGGGTGTGGAGGAACACGAGGCAAGGAGAAAATTAAGTAACTGAAATTGTCCAGGTGAAAGAAGATGGTGCCCTTATCCAAGGCAGCCCCCTGACTTGAAGGATGGTAGTGTCTTCAATGGTAAGAGGAAAGTTCTGAAGAAAGGTGGGCAGGTTTGGTGCTTGGGGGAGATAATTTTGTACATGTTGAGTTTTTCATGTTTATAGAACACCCAGTTCAAAATATCCTAAAGGGAGCTAGTAATGTGGAACTGGTGCTCAGGTGAAATTAGAGATCATATGCGTAGAAATAACTGAACCCAAAGGAGATGAAAAGGACAGACAATCCTAGCAAAATGGGCCCAGTTATTAGTAAGAGCAACCCATAGTTTACAAAATAATAGTGTCAGTTTTATATGAAATATTAATACAGCAAACCTCATTTCTAAATTTCGTGACCAAACACCTTCTGATATATGATTTATTAGATCAGTAAATCCTACTTAACTGAGGCACAGAGATGGAGAGAAGGACACACAACTGGTTAGTGTCCTAGACAGTGGTTTGAACCTCAGTCTTAGTGATGCCAAACCCAGTACTCTATCCACTAGAACACACTACCTATGCACTGAGACATGCCTTACTTTCAGAAAAATGTGAAAATTGGTACTTCTGCCTTAAAACTCAACTCAGCACTGGAGATTCTCTGCTTTTCATTTTTCCTTTTCATCTGTACTTTCCAACAAGGATTCCAGTACTGAAAAGCAGCCTCAGTGGAGTATCCTGGAACAGTGGAAAGTACCTTGAGCTAGGAGTTCTGGGATCTGCTACTGTTTCTTCCACTATCTAGTTGTGTGGACACTGGCAAGTCATTCACCTCTTTGAATGCTAGTTTTCCCACTTGAGGGAATAAGATAAAAAACTCTTCCAGATTGATTTTAATGAGCCAGTCCACTGAAATTTGAAATTGTATCCCCTAACTATTGAATCTAATTTCAAAAATTTTGTTTTGATGGGGAAAAAATTAGATCTACTGAACACTAGACTTGCAGTCAGAGTGACGAGTTTGAATTCAGCTTCAGGCACTAAGTGCGTGTGTCCCTGGTTAAGTCACTCACCTCTCTTTATCTCAGCTTCCTTATCTACAAAATCAAATTATAATAGCACCTACCTCACAGGATTGCTGTAAAGATCAGTGTACGTGCTTGCATGCATCTGTGTGTGTGTGTGTATGTATTTCTTTGTAAACTTTAAAGTTCTATGTGAAAGTTAGCTCTTCTATTACTCCAAATTTACCATTTCCTTTTTTTAATTCTGTGGAACCAAAACTACTGTTGTCCCAAAGGACAATGAAGAGATGCATGACAGCTAGTCATCAGTGGTGACTTGGATACAAGAAAGGGTATCATCATGGAAATCTGTGATTACATAAGGACATGGACCAGCTGTCTAGCTCAAACATGGAATGATAAATGAACAACCTGGTTGTTTGACTGGTATCCACAATATTTTTAAAAGACCTAGGAGAAGATCATCTAAGAAAGACAGTCAAAAGTCATGGATAAGGTGTGGAGGAGGTGTGGAGGAGTTGCAATCCACATTGATGGAAGGCAATAGAAACCACATAGATAATATCATAGAGCCATCAAACCTAGTATAGTCTCATGTATTGTTGCTTTTTTGTCTAAATTACGCAGCTGTTTTCTTCATATTCCTACAAGACACTGTTCTAATGAAATACACAATACTCTGAAGTCCCTCACTATTTTTGGTTATCTCTTTGGCCCAAGTTTGAGGCATTCATAGAACCCTACAGCATGAAGAAAACTCAAGAGATGAGTTAGGCCAACCCTTTGGCTAATGTTGAAACTTCGTATTACAATGGGGTCTTAAGCTGGCCTTTAAGGACAAAGGTAATATCCAGGCCATTTAGGCTTTCTGGGGACTAATACTTCAATGTATACAATCTGACCCATTGGTAAACTAAAACGCCAAGTCACTAAATAATTAGGTTTATAATATTTTCAGAAAATCACAGTACAACAATATTTTGTTTTGAATAAAATATCACCATAATAAAAGGAATAATCCAGGCTCACCATTACACACATATTGATACATACTTATGCATGCATATGTTTCCTACAAATATTCCTGAGTTACTCCTACAAGAAAAATCACCAAAGGAACAGCACTTCAACGAGCTCGCTTTTCACTTTCCCTGGTCAAAGACTGCATGCTTCCATTAGACTTTGGAACCTGATGTAATCTTAAGTCCTGTCTTTCTTCAAAACCACTTTCCCCAGTCCTTAAGTTGTCACCGTTTGTGTATGTTTTCTTCTTGGGAAATTGACCCTAGTGTAGGTCTGAGAATGAACTAACTATGGAAATCTGTTAAACATCTCCATCTGCTGTTAGAAACAGGAACTCTTGTCTGAAACTCCTTTAGCTTACTGGAGGTATCCAACCATGGATTGGCATGAAAATTCAGAGAACACAAGGGCTTCCTCTTTTCCAGGAATTGTTTTCAGGTTAGTCAAGTCTTTATTCTGTCTGTAATGATTCCTTCCCGGCCAGAAGCTCTATTCTTTAACAAAGGTAGCTGGTATGCCCTTTTATTTTTCTAGACCAGAGATACCATATATCCTCCATCTATACCCTCCCATTCTACTAGATGCTTAATATTCCAGCCTTGGAAAACCTGTACTTTCTTCTAGAATGAAGGTCTCTACTCAACAGTGCTAGACTTCAAGGAGTTCATGATCTTACTCTCTGTATAATTTATACCAGAGTTTTTGAAAGATGATGCTCATGTTACACACATATGTTTAAGTCTGCCCTATATGTGTATCACATATTACATATATTTTATAAGTGACAAAAGGCATCATTGAGCACACGTACTACTGTAAAAGGAGGCATGGCCACTGTGTAACAAGGAGAGACAGCAAACAGCCTATGTGCTACATCAATGCTGCCAGAGAAAGCAAAGGAACCAGAGGAAGGCCCAGGGGAAAGAAGCAATGTGGGAAATGTGGGGAAGGGCATGGATAAGAGTCGTGCATAATCATAAAGTGGGTCTTCAGTCTGTGTCTGGAAGAAGTATCAACAATTATAAGATCATGGGTCTGTCAAAGAATTAAGTATAAACACAGATAACACCTATGTTTAAATATTTCTTGACCAAGTAGAAACTTTGTGAACTGTAAGATAATAATCAATGATAATCATAATAACTAGTGTGTCAAAGCCAGATTAATTTCCTTTAATTCAACACACCAAACTGTCAAGATTTTAAGTCCCAGTGATGCTACACTAATTCCCAATGTCACAAAGAAGGACAAAGAATATGACACAGGAAAACACCATCAGATCGCTCAGGGAGAAAAGTGACCTAATTGCTAAAGACTTTAGAGATTTCCTCATGCTTGTTTCAGGGAGGGTTTGTTATAATTATCTGTACACTTAAACACCAATATAAGGGGTATGTCACACATCTGGTTAAACATCCACAAGACGCATGAGGAAAGGATTCACAATGAACTTGCAGAGCTGGACAATAGCATTCCAGTCTATCTCAACCAAGCCTCAAATAGCAATACTGAGCCAATGATTATCCATGGCCCTTGTACTGTTATACCTGGATCTCAATGGCCATCATGTGGTAGAGCGGAAACAGCATGGGATGTAAAATCAGAGGAGCTGTTTTCGAGCCTCAAATCTGCCTGTTTTTATTTATATGACTTTGGACAAGTCCCTTTTCTGGGCTTCTGTGCCTTCATCAGTAAAATGAGCAGTTTAGACTCAATGACCTCCAAGGTCCCTTCTAGCTCTGAATTGATTATCCATTAATAAAAATAGTATTTTCATACACATACATACACACATACACACACATACACACATACATACACACACAAACACATGCACACATACACACACACTCCCCTAAATCCCTTTTCCTCTGCTTCCCCTTTCTATAAGGCAAATCCATCCTTCAGATGACTCCTCCTCTATGCAACCTTCCTGGACCACAGTTCTCATCTCTTCTTGTTTTCATAACACTGATACATCATTCACTTAACAAGGAAATTTGTCCCACTTTGCCACACCTTTGACTTCAGTCTTTACTGAAATTTAAGTCCTGCATTGTTATTTAACTCTTCACTTGTCTACATCTCATTTCCCCAACTAGATTTCAAGTTCCTTAAGGGCCTCAGACACAGAGATTACAATGTCCATACCCAGCCTCCACAAATCAGGCCTAGCACTGCCCATACCAGTGTTTCAGATACCTGGCTGACCAAGAGCCCCATCTGTGGGGATTGTAAGTCTTATCCTTCAACATGCTGAGTAAGGAACTAGTATTGTGCACCTGTCTAGATTGGCCCTAAGAATTTGATTTCCAGGTATTGACTGACCCAAATACCTAGTTGAATACCTTGTCTCCTCCATTCTCAGGTCCCCAGAATTTGGAGAAACAACCCAACACTGAAATCAATGTTGCTGTCCTCCCTAATAATCACAGCACCACGTGGACAACATTCCCAATCAACTGGTACTTCCCCATTCTATGGCTACCAGATTGCTATTTTCTGCTTCTCCCTCATTTATTCATGGCATTGTGAGTCAAGAATCCCTTTCCCCTCCTAACTCTCCTCGTACTCTCATTTGCATCAAGTTTAATAATACCCCTCATCAGTCCCTTTCCTCCTCTGCCCTCTCCTCCCATTGGGCCCTTTAGGACACTCCCTCTATCATTAAACATTTCCCCTTAATCTTAGATCTCTTCTTTTCATACTCTTTTTTTTATTATCTCATGTTCATGAAAACCTGGCTCTCTCCTAAAACACCATATCCCTAGCTACAAGAGAAGACCTCCCTCTCTCATACCCTTCTGACATGCTAGGACAAGAAGGGAAGTCATAATATTCAGTGTTCCCCACTGTCATTTCCAGACATTTTGTCTGTGACTATCACTCTGCAATCTCTCCATCCTTCTATATCAATGAGTATAGTTCTTTTTTCTATTATCCACTGCTCTCAAAGGTTCTCCTCTTCCTTTCTCAAGACATTCAGTATCTGGAACATATATTTCCTCTCTATACTAACTCATGCCCTTGTTTTTGGGGACAACAATACACATGTATATTAGTGTCCTTTAAATCAATCTTTCCTCCCAATTTTTCAACTTTGTCAACTCCCATGACAAACATCATCATTCTACCTCAGCCACCCAGAAGGCCTTCACCATTACTCACAACTACACTGACCTCCATGATCTTGAACTCTGAAATATTCTTCTCTGATAATAATCATCTATCTTTCCATCTCTCCCTCTACCTCACTCTTCTTGTATGGATGCTTCATCTTTACTATGAATTCCAATCTATCCAATCCTTCCCGTTCTCCTAGTGTACTACTTCTTCCTTGGTCTCACTTTTCTCCCTTCACAATCTTGATCCTATGGTTCACCAGGTCAACTACTCACTGTCCACTCTTTAATATCCTGCTGCCTTATTCCATCCCAGTTCACACCTCAGCATTCTCAACCCTGGATCATGCCAATCATTTATCTGCTCCACTCCTCTTGCCATGCTTCCCCTAGAGAAAGTCATGCTATCCTGCTGACTAAAACCACTATAAATTCTTATCTAATTGCCACTTTCCCCTCTTTACCTATTCAGTTGACTTCCCATTATATACCTTTCAGTTGCTTTTCTAAAACTGCTCCTTTCTCTTCAGGCTGTCTACATGACTCCCACCTCTATGCTCTGAAGAGATCTTCACCTTCTACTTTACAGCAAAAATCAAAACCATCCTTTTTAAAAATGCCTTAAGTACATAATGCCTACTTCATACCTCAAAATTTTCATCCATCTACCTCTCCTTTATGCCAGTCTCAGGAAGAACTCTCCCCTTCCCTCCTTCAAATATTCCTTTTCTACCCTACCTACTGACTCCTCCCCAGTCTCTCACCTCCTTCAAAACAAAACATAACTTTCACTTGATTCTGGCATGTCCTTGAGCCATTGTCTTACATCTCTTTTCATTTTAGCACACAGACTCCTGGAAAAAGCCAACCACACTCCCATCCTCTACTTTATCATCATTCATTCACTCCTCAACACCTTGCCATCTGGCTCCTAAGGTCTCCAATAATTTCAGTTGCTAAATCTCATAGCATTTTCTCAGGTTTCATCTTCTCAACTTCTTGGCAACTTTTGATGGTGTCAACCACCCTCCTATAAATTCCCAATTCTCTCTATTTATGTAATATTGCTATATTTTCATTCTCTTTCCATCTGTCTTAATACTGTTTCACAGTCTTTTTTGTTGAATTCTTATTCATCTCTCCATATTCTCTCCATAGGTGAGCTCATTGGTTTCCATGGGTTCCATGACCATTTCTTTATAGATGATTCCAAAATTTTATCTCCAGCCCTAATCCCTCTCCTGAACTATTTTTTAAAAAAGTTTTATAGACATTTTTAACATTACAAACCTTTATAGATTATCCCCATTTGTGAGAGGTCTCTTTTAACAAAGTAAAAACAATTAAGTTTGTTAGGATTCAGGAAGATGTGAATTTAAAACCAACCTTGGATATTTCCTAGATATATGACCCCAGGCAAGTCACTTAACCTCTGTTTGACTGTTTCCTCAATTGTAAAACAGGGATATCATAGCACCTACCTCACAGAGTTGTTGTAAGGATTAAATGAGATATTTGTAAAGCATTTAGCATAGTGCCTAGAATGTTTTTGTTGTTTAGTCATTTTCAGTCATGTCTGACTCTTCATGACTCCATTTGGAGTTTTCTCAGCAAAGATACTGGAGTGGTTCTGCCATTTCCTTCTCTAGCTCATTTTACAGATAAGGAAACTGAGGCCAACAGGGTTAGGTGACTTGCCCTGGGTCACATAGCTAGTAAGTGTCTGAGGCCAGTTTTGAACTCAAGAGACAATCTATCCACTAGGCCATCTAGCTGTCTGCCTGCAACATAGCAGGCATTAATAAATGCTTATTCTTTTTCTCCTCTCCTTTCCCAAACCCACCCTACTAAAATTTTGAAAGAAAAAAATTAGTTTGGATTGTATGTTTCATCATCATTGTTTTGGAAGCATGAATGGGCACTGTATTGATGATAGTTCTTAAAACTTTCAAAGTTGGTTATCTTTACAATGCTGCCATTGTACAAATTCTTCTGGTTCTGCTCATTTTATCATTCGTTAGCTTGTAAAATTCTTCAAAATCATTCATTTTTCTAATATTGATGTTACAGTATAATTTGCTCTTCTGATTCTGTTTACTTCACTCTGCCCAACCGTATAAATCCATGTGTCTTCACCATGATTTGTTTCTTCATTTCTTATAGCATAGTAGTACCTTTCAATTCATACAACTTAACTTCTTTGGCCATTCCTCAACTGATGGGAATCTCATTAGCGTCTGGGGTTTTTCATCACCACAGAAAGAGCTACAATAAATATGTTTCTCCCGATAGGACCTGACCTCCTTCTTGGAGGCCAACTATTGGTATAGCTGAACCAAAAGGCACATAATGTGTTATACAAGTTTCCTTCTGTTGCAACAAGACAGAGCCAGGGGCACTGCAGCTTAATTCACTCAGAGTGAGACATATTCCACCAGCAAGTGGACAGTAATGTGTATCTGTTACAAATCAGCTAGTGTACATGTATGTATACATGCATGTATCTGTACATGTATGTGTCTGCATGCATGTACATTTAATATAGTTAACATTTTACATAATACCTACTATTTGCCAGGCACTGTGCTGAGTACTTTACAAATATCTCTCCAGAAGGTAGGTGCCATTATTATCCCTATTATACAGATGAGGAAAACTGAGGCAAACAAAGGTTAAGTGACTTGCTCAGAGTCACCCAGCTCATAAGAGTCTGAGGCCAAATTTGAACTCAGGTCTTCCTGACTCTAGGCCCAGAACTCTTTGTACTATGGTGTCATTAGCATATAAATATACACACACGCATGTGTGTATATATGTATATATATATATACACATACATATATATAATATACACACATATGTGTGCATATATGTATTACCAATTTCATGAAGCAAGGAAGAAATAGATGGTTAAAATACAGCTATTCACATGAGATAATAAAAGAGGATATATGTATACACAAATGCATATGTGTATATATATATATATATACGTATACACACACACACACACATATATATATGTATACACACACACACACATATGTGTGTGTGTGTCCCTTGTGACAGGACATAGAGAAGAGTGAAATTACTTGAAAAAACTAAAGCCCCTGAGGCAATTACAAGTAGAAAGAAAACATTGCGGACGTCAGCTGTCATAAACCAATCTTGTAATTTTTTAGAGAGGTTAATACATTCTGGAGTCATACATAGCCAGTTGTGACTAGAGAACAAAATGGAGTTGGTTATATCAGATCTTAACAATCAACTGCTCTGTAATTTTTTGTGCATAATTTCAAATTGCTTTCCAGAATGGTTGTACCCATTTATAAGTCCCAATTTTCTTGTTTGCCCACAGCCCCTTCAACATTTGCCATTTTCCTTTTCATCATCTTTCCCAATCTGATGGGTGTGATCTTTATATTGATTTATCTCAGAAATGCTTTAATTTGCATTTTTAAATTAATAGTCATTTGGGGTATTTTTTTCATATTGCTATAGATAGCCTGAGGTTTTTTTCCCTTGAGAACTGCCTACTCATATCCTTAGACCATTTATCAATTGGGGAAACGGCTCTTATTATAAGTATGAATCAGTTCTTTAAGTGTCCTGAATCTCCCATTGACAACTGCCCTCTGAATATCTTCTCCTAGATATCCTATCACTACCTTAAACTCAACAAGTTCCCAAAGTGTGTAACGATCTTGACCTTTAAACTCACCTCCCAAAAGTGTGTAATGATCTTGACCTTTAAATGTGTCCCCTTCTAATCTTCCATATTACCACTGAGGGTACCATGATCCTCCCAGTCACCAGGGTTCAGTAAATTATAATGTCCAGAAGAGATGTTTCATTTTTATCTCTATCCCCAGTGTTTAGCCTTGTGCTTTGCACAAATTCATAAATGTTTGTTCAATTGAATTGAACTTTATTTAACATCCAGCATCAGTTGTCAAATCATCTATTCTTCCCCCACAACATCTTTCCCATATGTTATCTGTTATCAACAAGGCCCCCACCCTATCACCCTGTTCATACCCTTATCATTTCTTGCCTTGACTATTGCAATGGCCTCTTCGTTAGTCAACCTGCCTCAAGTCTCCCTCTTCTCCTATCCACACAGTTGCTAACATTATTTTCCTACAGTGTAGGTCTATGTTCCTCTCCTACTCAATAAATTCCAGTGGCTCCCCATTGCCTTTGAAATTAAATATAAACTCTGTTTTAAAGCCCTTCACAGTCTGGCCCTACGCTATCTTTTCACCCATTGTACTTATTCTCCTTCGCCTACATTGTATTCTACCTAGCCTTTTCGATGGTCCTCACACACAAAATTTCATTTCCGGACATCATGTTTTTGTACTGGTTGTCTCTCATTCCTGAAACCTCTTTACTTCTAACTGCCCCCCAACTCCTCTATACACACTTTAAAATATTCTGTTTCCATTAATCAACTCCAATGCCACTCACTTTCTATCTGAAGCCCTTCTTGATCTAGTCAGCTAGAAGTGCCCTCCTCCCCCAAATATCTATCTTGCATACACTCATATATGTACATATTGGCTCCTTTCATGAATAATAAGCTTCTTGCAGGCAGGAACTACTTTTTTGCCATTGTATCCCTTACTCCCAGAACAATGCCTGGCATGTGGCAGATGCTATGAGTGCTTACTGAATGATTTATATTCCTCAAATTCTTTGGACCTAACAGATTTTCAAAATTTAGTTAGATACCTTTGCAATTCATTGTTTATTTTGATCAAATATAAATTCAAAAAAGATTGAATTCTCCCTTTTCTTCCCTACCATTATTCTCCGTGATGTATAAGATATGTAAGAGTTCTCAAATTCCTTGAGCTCCGTACTTTAATTTTGAGTCATCTTCCACGAGGGTAGAATAGTGGTACAGTGGATAGGCTTGGAATCACTGAGTTCAAATCCAGCCTCAGACTCTTCTTAGGTGAGGGACCCTGCATAAGTCATTCAAATGCAGTCTGCCTCACTTTCTTCAACTATATAATAAGTGTTGTAATAATAGCATCTACCTCTCAGGGTTGTTGTAAGGATCAAATGAGATGATGTTTGTAAAGCACTTAGTGCAGTGCCTGACACATAGTAGGTACTTCATAAATGCAACTTGTTCCCTTTCCTTCCTGCCACAAGGATATGTGACAATGCTAAGAACCTTATCGGAACTCAGCGATAGATGCTGAATGACTGGCTATCCATATAGTTACAGGCAGTGGTGTCTTCCCCACTACTGTAAGCTCCTTGAGGACAGAGACTTAGTATAGTAACTAGCATGAAACACATGCTCAATAAATACTTATTGAATAAACGAATGGCTGAATAAAAAGAAATAAAGGAGAAGAAAACACCACTGGCTTATTATTTATCTCTAATAATCTCATCCTAAGTATTATCAAATTGCATAATATTAGAGAAAAATGGGAAAGGACTTAAAAGAAAGGTCACACACTGGGGGATGATGGTTCAGGTTACAAGAGCATTAGAAGATGGTATGGGTTGCTGGTTGTATATCTGTGCAATGGGTTCTTGCTTATTAGTGTTGCAGTGTCTTGCTTGGTTTACTTTCTCCATTCTAACCGAGCAAATCACATCATTGGAGACAACCAAGAAATCCTCACCACCACCACCAAACCCCTAGTCCTGTACTTCATCATGACTTCAAGGTGACCTTGGGTTATCAAAGACTACTCAATCAAAAAGCTGTCAGAGGTTCTGCCAAATTGGAAAGGCTTTGAGTACAGGTCTAATGATGGACTGTATGTCTACTGTCTCAGTCCACAAGTAATTTTCTTCAGTGCTAGACACTGTGCTAAGTACTAGGGACACAAAGAAATGCAAAGGGATGATAGTGAAAACAACAAGCAAATAATTATCTACATTATACACACAGAGAGACATATATATACACACACATATGTATATATGAACATATACACACACATTGATGGAAGGCATCTCAGAGGGAATGTATTAGTGGGAGGTAAGGGGTAAGGAAGAGACAGGAAAGACCTCCCGCAGAGGGAAAGATTTGAGCTAAATCTTGGTGGAAGCTAAAGATGGAATTAAGCGGGGAGAACACTGTCTGACAATAAGCTTTGCTAAGTCCAAAGAGTTTCATTACCAGGTTGGTCACAAAGTAGTTCTTCTTATATGTGACCTTTGGCAAGCCACTTAATCACTTAATCTCTCTGAGTCCCAATTTCCTCATTTTTAAAATGAGCCATTAGGGCTATAGGAACTCATGGATCCTTTACATCTTTCAATCTATGATTCTATGATACAGGAATGCCAAGCATTAAGGGTTAGCCTACACAAAGCCCTGCAAGCAAAAGAGGAGAATGTTGAGTTTAGGAGACAGAAATAAGCCTGTTTGGCTGGAACAGAGTGTGGGAGGAGGGCAGGAATGTAGGAAATCAATCTGGAAAGCAAAACTTGGACCACATTGTAAAGGGCTTTTAATACCAACTTGAGCAGTTTCTATAGACAGCAGGAAGCCAAGAGCAGAGGAATAGCAACATCAGACTTGTGTTTTAGGAAAATCATTTGTTGGTCAGTCAACAAAGGCAACATAATTAGTAAGGGATAGCACAGAACCAGAAATAGAGCCAAGCATCTAACTCCACTCCCACTCCCCAATCTTTTCTCTGTTTCATGCTCCCTGTCCATATTCTGATTGGTGGGACATGACATGCCAATTGGGATAGCATAGCACGGCGCCTCACTCAGGGTTTGGTACCACACCTAACGTGACCTTGGTCCACGAAATCATAGTTTCCTTTAATGTAACCATAAGGCCTATTGCTCATATTCAATTTAAGTATATTAATCCATTGATTTAAGAAGAATCTATAGCTTATCTGTGTTTACTTCTTATCTAGAATGATGATGGGTACTCTAGAATATTTCATTTAATGTTGAGTTTGCTGCATAGTAAACCAAAATTATCCTTAAACTTTATGAAAACTTATTTTTCTTTCAAGACTTAGAGGCTTACATATTGCCTTTTATTTATATAGAACTTTGCTTTATAGTTACAAAGTACTATACATATATATATATTAATATACATATAGTGTGTACATATATATGTAAATATATACATACATGTATAAAGCTTGTATGTGTATGTATATGCATATGTGCAAGTGTGTGTGGATATATATATATATGTTCTTGTTTGAATCTCATAGCAAACCTGAGTAGACGGTAGAGGAGATATTTGTATCTCCATTTTTACAGATGAGGAAACTAAGTCTCAAAGAGGTTAAGAGATTGTCTAAGGTAACACAATTTGCAGAGCTTGGACTCAACCCCAAAATATTTTGGCTCAAAGTTTAATGTGCTGACTCCTGTGTCAGACTCTCTTCCATTCTGTTTAACCATCATTGACAAACGATTAATTCCAACAGAAGGAAAAATGGCATATAAAGAAATAGTTATGAAGCCTAAGTGAAGGTTTAGAGCAGGCGGATGGCTGAAAATTAGGAGGAAGTGATCATAAAATTCTCATTAAGAATTCCTTATAAAAAAAGAATTCCTTATTAGTTTAGAAAGCAATTTAAGTTTCTGTAGATAAGTCTAGTGCATCAGAATACTTCCTTTGTTCTCTCTGTTTCTGTTCATCCATCCATCCTCTCATCTATCCATCCATCCATCTTTCCATCCATCCTTCCATCCAGCCAGCCATCATCCAACTATCTATCCATTTATCTGTCTCACAAAAAGTAGGCACAAGAGGAATGCTCTGTCTTCTTTGTTTTGATCTATCAGAGAACTTTGGGCAATAAAATTAGGAATTTGATAGTGATCTTTTCCCAAACAAGCAAGAGCAGCCTCAAAATCATATTTGTCTCTCCCAATCTAATGTCAGAATTCTAGCCATAACCTTACTGCTATGCTATAATCATGTCTATTTTCTTAAGAAGTGGTGCTGCATGATCTGGTGAAATACTATTGTTTATGTGGGAGAAAAAAACCTTACTTTTTAAGGGCGAGAGTTTTTCTGTAACTAAGAAAAACTGTAGGGCCTTCCTTCTGTCCTCCGCTGCATGAAGAGATTAATCGGATTTAGTGAATCCTGAAAAACATGCTTCTATTCTTATTAGCTTTCCTTAGTAAGTGTCCTAGATTGATGAGTCTGAACAGTAGCAATTTGTTACACAGCAGTCCACTGAAACTCAAAAGATGAGGTCTATGTGATCCTTATCAAAACAGACCTGTGCATTCACTGTCACCCCAGAAAGTGTTTGTGTTGATATTTGCTGAACAGAATGAGAGTAGGTTTGGGGGGAGGAGAGGGAAAAAAGTTTAAATCAGACTAGGTAGGTAGGGAAGACTGACAATCAAATGCAAAAGTATAGAAGTCTTGCCATCTGGTAAGGAATGTCCTAAATATTCAATGGTGCAACTTACATTTTATTGGAAAAAAATAGATGTCTGACTCTAATTGGGTGGTTTCAAAGCAGGGTATCTGTAATTGCAGAAGTATGATCATTCTTTATCTGTTTGAGCAGTTTTTTCTATGTGTTCCAAAGGTACCTGACCTTGACACAACTGGCATTTGCTTCATCTCTTGAGCCAGTATCTGAAACCTACAAGTAAGTGAGGCAAATGTTGGATGCAAGGCAAGGTCTATCAGCTCCTTCGAGGAATTGTACTTCTGCTCTTTACAGAAAAGCCTTATGGTAATTGACCAATGAATTACAGTTCACTCTCTGCTCTACCACAACTAATATTAACAAATACAAACACACATTTGTTCCATGCTAAGTATTGTGGTATTTTATGAGGTTGAACTGTGTGCTATTTTTCATAACTCCTGGAAAGACCTCTAACATGAGACTATAAGACATTGACTTAGAGAAGTGGTTTTGTAAATGAAGTTTTAAATTTAAGAAGAAACTCATTGAAGTGATAATATTTATTATTCAAAAGCTTCTGCTCTGTATGTGACTAAAACAGGCAACGGGCAATCAGAAACATCTGTTTCTTTTCCAAGTGAATCTTAGGATGCTTCCAGTGCCCTTGTTTCTGCAGGATGCACCAGATTGAATGATGAAATGTTAATGGTGACCCAAGATGGGTAGTAACAAGTAACTTTTAAAATTATTAGTAAGGAGACATGAAAAGACATCTCGCTCCTTTGCAGAGGTAGGAGTCCACAGGTGTGGGACATTGCATATAAACTAAGATTTTTCTTTTCAATTCATCCGTCAGTATTGTTGATTTTCCCCCCTTTTCTTTTTTTTTCCTTTAAAAACAATCTTTGTCATAAGAGATAGTTCTCTGGGAGGAGAGAGGGAAGGATAGAGGGGAAAATTCTAGACTATTTGAAATCAAAAAGCAATCACAATCCCTTTTTAAAAATCATTAGGAAGGAGAAAAATTAAAGACAATAATCAGGCAATCCTGCAGTAAAACTCTTAACGCTATTCTTTCGAACAAAACCATCTTACAATGCCTAGCATGTTTGCAAATTTAAAATGAAATGTGTATAATGATTCAAGTGCTTTTGGATAATTTCTCATCACTGTTGTTGTTATTGTTTTAATGAAATAAATGCCAAGTACATGGTTCTGAGAAATGTCAGCCCATGCGTGGCAGCTGCTCTCCTCGCTGCCGAGGGAGGGGACGGATGCGCCAAACCCCACAGCGCTCTGCAGAGTCACTAGTGAGAATACAACAAAGGCCTCTCCGTGCAACTAACACAGATGTGCCCAAAGCCAAACTGTCAGAAAGAGTTAAGATGACAGCTACTCACAGTTCATTATTGCCTTCTCACAGGTCACTGGGTGACAAGCTGGGTCAGTGTGCTTTGGCGGCTGCTACAGTCCTTCCCCCGGCCCCCTATTCAATTTAAATAAAGGTAAGCTGCTCAATTTGATCAACTAATGTAAACAAACACATTCCCTACACTCTCTGAGGCTGGAGCATGGCATTTATTTATGGTACCTGTGCATCACCGATCTCTCGTTAGACACTTCTTTTACCCGGGTAGAGAAAATTGACTTCAGCTACCTGATTCAGGGAACAAATTCATTTTGTCAGGAAGGAGCTAAAGCATGCAGTGGAATATAATTTGTCATCAAGTCAAGGCTTTTTATAATAGAGAGAATTATCTATTTATTGGGGGGGGGAGCAAAGGGATGGAGAAAAGGATTTTTCCCTTGTGAAAACCAAACAGTAATATACTATTTCACAAGTTTTTTAGGCATAAATCAATGGCCAATTTTTGGCCTAATTTGCTGTTGGTTTTAGTGTTCTTTTAAATGTAGATAATATTCTACTGCTAAATTATGGCATTATTAAACTGAAAGAATTACACTTGATTTTAGGTTGTGGTCCCTCCTTTGGCTTTTTACATGCTTAGCTCAATGTCTGGCACAGAGTAGGTGCTTAATAAATGCTTGTTGACGTGACTTATGAAATAGGACAACAATACGTGCCACCTTTGAGTAATATTGATTTTAATAAACATTTTTAGGGAGGCAAAGGTGATCACAATACCTAAAGAAGTGGTTTTTTATTTATCTTAGAGAAAATCAGGGTAAAGCTATTTTTGAATTAGCAATTCTACATTGAACAAGAAACCAGCTGTCCCATGGTTTTGACCCAAACTACCTTTGTTTCTACAGCTTCAAAGCCAAGAATGCTTTGCAAAAGATGAATCCTTTCAAATGGCTTCTACTCTGATGGTTTTATGCCCCTACCCCTCTTTTTCTTTTTTTTCCTACCCCTCCTTTTCTAATGAGAGCTCTGAATGGGTTTTTTAAGCTCCCACAAACACACTCGAGTCAGAGGCGCAGCTATCCTTAGAAAAGCCACCATTTGGGGATAGTGGAAGCGACAAAGAACCCAGATGTAGTTTACCCTCTGGTTTGTACAACCAACTCCTCTATCATGATCTCAAATATATCCTTTTTATTTTTATTTTTATATTTTAGTTAGGCAGATTGGTCACTTGTTTATGCCTGAGAAATTTGTTGTAAACCCTCTTCTGTCTTATAGTCTTTTATCAAATTATATACCTATTCATGGACATACATAAATACACAAAATGTAGTTTTTGCTCCTTCCTGTACTTCATACTTTCTCAAAATATACTCTATCAGTACGTTCTTAACTACCTTTTGCTCAATTATTGAAAAACCCTCCTATTTTTCTTTCATTTTACTACCAAAAACAATAATTCCACTCCCAGGATCATATGTCCTTTCTCCTTTTATCCTTGTAAGTTGCTTTTTGCTTCATTAAAATCCTGAGCAAAAAGCAAATAGGACAGATTAACTGTATAAGTAAAACATCTCTATTAAATATAACTAGCCCGCAATCAGCCTGCTGCTCTCTTCTGCTTCAAAGTGTCTATTAGCTCAGTAATATGTCACTGGGTTCAAACCCTCATAAAAATGTTTTTTTTTTAAAGTTGTTGTGGCACCATGGTCTAGCTTTGTTTTACAAAATCCTTTAAGATGAGGATGCTTCAGAAAAAAAATTTCAGACAAGCTTAGTGACTTCTTTCATGCTTTGTAGATAGACTCAAAAAACATCAAGATTTGGTGTGCTTGTTAGTTTATTTTTTAAGAGGCATCTGGTAGGATCTAGTGTACTGTAAGCAAGAGGTGAAATCACCATTCCTGTTGTTGAGTCATTCGGTTGTATCTGACTCTTTGTGACCCCACGGACCATACTGTCCATGGAGTATTCTTGGCAAAGACACTGGAGTAGTTTGCCATTTCCTTCTCCAGTGGATTAAGTCAAACAGGTTAAATGACTTGCCCAGAGTGACACATCTAGCAAGTGTCTGAGGCCAGATTTGAACTGGGGTCTTCCTGACTCCAGGTGTAATATTCTGTTCACTGAGCCACTAGCTGCTTCTAAATCACCATCACTTTTTTTTTAATTTGAAATAAGAGCAAATCACCATTACTTCTATTTTTAAAAAAGATAAGAGAAAAGTGGGAGGAGTTTCTGAATGTGCCGTTCTGCCTTCTGACACTGCAGATGAACAACGAATTCTGCAGAAATCAATCAGATGAAGAGAATAGGATATCTTGCATTTGCACAGTGCTTTGAAGCTGAAAACCAGAACAAAAGATCATTTTGTATACAAATATTCTCCCAGCTATGGTATATGGCTGCAAAGCTTGAAACTACATTCTCTGAGGAATCTGGGAAAAAAGGTAATGAAGAGACACATGGTGGTCACAGGACAGCTGTTGATGGTTTAATGTGGAGTGTTTGGTTGCTGTCCTTCATTCTCCAAGAGGACCAAAAGGACATCACAATGTTGGGGTCAAGGTACAGTGTGTCCTACTGTAACTGATCAGACGGAAGGCTCCAGCACAGATCGGGCACAAATAATCCACAAATGAAGCACATTGTTCAAGGTATACATAGCACTTTCCCCGGATCTTATTCTTGTAGTAAGAGTAGAAAGCCTTAGTGCTATACTGGTACCCCATGTAAAAAGATCCAGAGATAGATTCTTGGTGGAGGACCAACAAGAGTACATTGACAAGAATCACACAGAAACACTAGGTGGTACAGTGGTTAGACTACCAGGTCAGGATCAGGAAGACCTGAATTCAAATCTGACCTCAGACACTTAAAAACTGTGCAGCCCTAGGCAAGTCACTTAATTTCTGTTTGCCTCAGTTTCCTATTTTGTAAAAGTAGCATAATAACAACACCTACTTCACAGAGTTATTGTGAGAATCAAATGAGTTAATATTTGTAAAATGCTTAGCACAATCCCTGGCACATAATAGGTGTTACATAGGTTAGCTATAATTATTGGTATTATTATCACTATATATATATATATATATATATATATATCTCAATGGAGAAAATATCCATATCATTTAAAACCACATATCTGTTGAAATATGGAAATATAGATACACCCTTTATTGCACAACATCATTTGTGCTATTGAAAGAACCAGTGGATGGATCCTCTAATAGGAGAATTTGCATAATAAAATGAGCCAGGATCTCCTAGAATAAAAAGGTATAGATGGGTTGCAATCTGTACCAGTAGAGAGAGTACCTCACTCTGTGAGCTCATGGATATACTGAAAGATTCAAGCATATCCCTTAGGTAATATTGTGGAGCTAGGCTATGCATTATAGATAATTATAAAAATAAGTCCTTGTGACATGGCTTTAAGAGGTCATCTTTAAATAGTGTTCCACATGTGTGTAGCATTTTTAAGGGAAATCAGGAGACCTGGGGCCTAGTTCAAGCTTTGACACAAACTAACTCTGGGACCATGGGTAAGCCACTGTATCTCTTTGCACATCAGCTGCCTTTTCTGTCCATCAAATGAGGGCTTGGGGATTGAATGTTCTCTAAGGTCCCTTAAAGTAATTGATTTCTATGATTATGTAATTTTCATACAAGTCTTGACATGAGGAATGACTTGTTCAGAAATTCTGAGACAAACATAAAAAGCTTAAGGTTGTTTTGCTTTTAAATTTGCTCCATGAAAAGTTTCCAACAGCAACTTAGAGTGGGATTCAAAGGATCATTTTTTGGCCTCTGAATGACAGATAAGCAAAAATATTCATTCACATGTTCCTACTTTAAAAATTCTGGGCTGAGATTTTACTCACAAATAAAGAATTTGGCCTTGTGAGTTGGGCTTTTATAACTCAAGGAAAATGCTAAGGCTTTGTGACTATGTATCATATTGAGCTGCCAATTGACATAATGGCACTGGTATCTGACAAGAAGTAATCAATGTAGAGGAACGAAGATAGCTTCTCAGAGAGAACAGGAGGAAACAATCTACCACCAGTAACATATATCCTTAAATAAATGTTTCCTTGTCTCTGAGATTCCATTAACAAACTGAATAATTGGTTTGATCTACTTGGGAACAGAGCTTGCACAAATTTAGATGCAAAGTAGGATTCTGCATCGGGTCATCTCTATAGCATTCTGCATTCTTTAAAAAGAAAACCTTCAACATGCTCCTTAGGCAACGCCATTAATTCACACAAACTAGAGGCAGGAACAACCAGGACTGTGGATAGTTTGCAATATGGGCCAAGAGAGAGAATACCCACATTGAGATCTCAGGCACATTGATATAGGGAAAAGGGCAATGGTGTATTCACTTTAACATTTATATTTTATTTTAGATTTATATAATGATTTACAAATATTAAGTTATTTTCACAACAACACTGAGAAGTAGGTGCTGTTATTATCTCCAATTTACAGATGAGGAAATTGAAGCAGACAGAGCTGACTTCCTCGGGGTCACAACAGCTAGTAAATGTCTGAAGGAGGAACTGAACTTGCCTTAAGCAAGTTATAGCCTGGACAGTGTTCTCCCCATAGCAGGTACGTGAGTATCATTATCCTCCTTTTATAGATGACTTTTTATAGATAACTAAGAAAGATGAAGGTCTTTGCCCAAAGATATATGGCTCATATATGACAAGTTTAAGATGTTAGCCAGATCCACTCACTCCTCATCCAGTCTTCTCATGCAGTAATAAATGGAATATGCTCAAATACCAAAATACATGATAAAGAGAATAAGGTGAGAAAATAAGAATGAATAAAGAAAAGAAGCCACTTTTGCCATCAGAGAGAATTTTCCTCTCCAGGTAGAAACCTGGACAGGAAAATTTACTTAGAGAAAACTGCCAATTTTTTTCATTTAAATATTATTTCTGCATGTATAATAGCATGCTTGCTCAAAAATGGCAGTTCTCTAGAACTGTGGACCATATAGAGCTTTATTATTATTTCTAAAACTACATTTATGTTTAAATTTCCATTTGCAAAATCACTTTATAATAATTTTGAGCCAATTCAAATCATCAAATATCTTTGCTATCAAATTAAGAAAGGTCAGGAAGATATCTTCAATCCTGAAATTGTTCAACATGAATGATTCAACATGGAAATCAATGAACAAAAGTTTAGATTTTTATTTTTGAGTTTCAACCAAGAGTTCATTTCAACTGAATCAGTCAAATCGCTACCAAAATTCCCCCATCCCTACCCAGTGGCAGAAATGATATCAATGACGTTAAAAGTTATATTTTTTAGGGTCCAGCTTGGGTCATTTACTGTAAACCTTCAATGCTATGATGTTCTGTAGTCCAGGTCTTGGACTGACACTTTATATTGAAGAATTATTGCTTCCTTAGTAAGGGACCCCTCTCCAGTGCCCTCTCCCCAAGAACTGCCTATTCTGAAGAGCAAGCAAACAAGGCACCAGCATTAAAGTATACTGAACATTCTCACCTTCTGTCTGCCTGTGTGCAGTGGGAACATCCACAAAGATAGCATCTAGATCAATTCACGAAAATGTCACCTCTTTTCATTAAATGTTGATCAAAAATCTATTTTGCTTGTAAGCTGGGGGGCTTTTGAGATATTTTAATACTCTTCAAGAAACCAATCTTACATGAAACTGAAGGAAAACATCTAATGTCATTGAACAATAACTATCAGTTCTGTCACCATCCTACCTTTGAGCAGAGGCCTTAGGATGTTTCTCATCCAGTTTCCTGAGCCACAGTCAGCTTAGCAGCCCTTCCCCCAGCAGACCTTCTGGCATTCAATGGGCATCTAAAGGTTTGGAGAACAGCTGTAGATTTGGGAGTGCTGGTCCTTTTATGTGGAACCTAAAAAATAGAGTCCAGATTATTTGACATCAAGTAGGACTACTTTTTTTCTAAATGGAAATAGTTGAAAATTGTGCCCCCCCTCAAATACTCAAGAGGTAAATCACACTTTGAGAATCTTACAACAATTTCATCATATAGATGTTATATAATTTTATGCACACGGGTTAAATATTTACTGTATTTACTAAAATAATCTGTTTAAATATATTTCTGTATTGGATCTAATTTTCAATCAGGGGTTATTAAAATCTTATGTGTCAGGATGCCTTGGAGGTCTGGTGACGTAACTTGTAGTCACTGCTACTGTGGGAAGTCTGAGGCTGCAGATGACTTGAGTTCAAGAGTTTAGAATTGCAATAGCATTAAAGACAATTGGAAGTAGGGGGCCACCAAGTTGGCTGAGAACGAGCAAAGTAGCCCGGGTCAAAAAAAAGAGGAGGCCAAAGTTTTCAGGTCAATCATGAATGGGATCAGGACCATGCACTTATAACCTGGATGAGATAAGGAGACAAGGATTGGGGGGTGGAAGGAGGGGGAGAGAGAGAGAGAGAGAGAGAGAGAGAGAGAGAGAGAGAGAGAGAGACAGACAGAAAAGAAGGGAGAGGGAGGGAGGGAGAGAGAGGATGAAAAGGAAGAGGAAAGAAAGAATGGAGGAAGGAAGGAAGGAGAGAGGGAGGGAGGGAGAGAAGGAGGGAAGGAAGAAGGAAAGAAAAAGAAAGAGAGAGAAAATGAAAGAAAGAAAAAGAACAAAAGAAAAAGAATAACCCAACGACCTCTTAGCAGAACAATGTTTTTAAATGCATAAAATGTATAGGATTATAAGGAAAACCAATTATAATGTGAATTAGTTACAAAATATAGAAATAACAAGTTCACAGAACCCAGGTTAAGAATCTTTGCTTTAAACTATGGACAACATCAAAATGGGAATATAAGCCTGCTTACTTGGGGGAAAAAAACAACCTGGTTACTTTCCTCTTTTCAAAATCCATCTTTTCTAAGACTATTTCTGACTTGCCTCTGGCTCACTCTGCTGACCTCTTCTGCTAAGCGGCTGTCGCGTCCCTGATGAGCTGTGGTCCAGGCCCCATGGTGAATGTGATGCTCTGTCTGGGTCACATCCTCTCTTGCATTTAGCTCCTCTAGGTAGGTCAGGACAAACTAAGGGAAAGCCTGTAGGAAAGGACAAAAGATGCCAGGTCTTTGCCAGCTGTGGCACAACACTCAGTAGAATGGGAATTATGGGAAGGGAAGTTATTTAAAAGAAGAGATGTCACAAAATCTACTCTACTAAGAAGTATTGTACTTTACAGGGCCAAATTAAGACCCTTGCTTGTTTAACATTTAAATTTTCCAAAATAAAATGAAGTTAATGATATGCATAAAATTGCTCTATAAATCATAAAGCCTTACATAAAAGTCAGCTATTATTATTAATTACTAATTTCCTCTTTACCGACATATTTACAAATCAAAACAGCAGCTTACACAACCTCATAATGCTGTCTTGCCCCCTAATTGTTTTGGGGTTTGTCTTATTGCTCCAACTAGACTTTAAACATCTCATGGCAAGAATCTTGGCATATTCTTCTTTTGTATCCACACCATCCCTAGCATAGCACCATGAACATAGTAGGTATTCAGTAAATATTCAATTATTGATTGAATATCTGCCATAAAGAAAAAAATATTATTTTCCTTATATTTCAAGTTATGTTTCCATAATTTAAAATAAACAGATTAAATGAATAACCCCGTAATTCTAAAAATCCTATTATTTAGTATATCATGATATTGACAGGAAGTATGGTATCAGAGGATAGAATGCTGGACTTGAAGTCAGGAAGATCTGAGTGAAAATACGACCTTTGGTATTTATTCACTATGTGACTATGGTCAGGTCACTTGATTTCTCCATGTTGCAGCAGCTCTCTCAAACCATAACTTATAGAAGGGTTGCGATCCATGGATCAAGTGCTGATGGTCATGGTTATTCTACAAATCTGAAATGCTTATTGATATATTTAGACTATATTGGATATATGCTGTTCTTGTAGACATTGCAAAGATTCCTTTCTAGTTCACCCTGAATAGAAAATATATTTGGAGTTTTTCTACATTTTGGGATCCACACAACACTTTCTTCACAATAATGTTAATAGATAAATAATCTCAATTACTTTCCCCATTTTGCCAGTGTTGAAAATAAGACTGAGGGAATTCAGTCAACAAGCATTTATGAAGTACCTACTGTGTGTCAGGCACTGTGCTAAGTGATTTATAAATATTATCTCATTTGAACCTCACAACAACCCTGTTACTCAGTGATGTTTGAATCTTTTGGACTCCATTGGGGGTCTTCTTGCCAGAGATACTGCAGTGGTTTGCCAATTCCTTCTTCAGCTCATTACATAGATGAGGAAACTGAGGCAAACAGGGTTAAGTGACTTGCCCAGGATCACACAACTAGTAAGTGTCTCAGGCCAGATTTGAACTCAGGTCTCTCTGACTCCAGGCTCAGCACTCAACATCTGGATGCCCCTAACCAGCCATAAGAGAAATGATGACAGAAATCAGGTACCAGATAATAAAAATTCTTCATATCAGCATTGAGCAGTTTTAATTCCCAGTGGAGGATGCCTATCTGAGATCTCGAAGTAACAGGTTAACCATGTCAACAATGGGGCCTGTTTGGAACATAAATTATGTAATGAGTGGAGTCAGAAAATTATAGGAAGCTATATTATAAATGCTCAGGTCGGAGAAATGGTCTGCCCAGGATGCTCCTGCGGAAAATATTCCAAGACTCGGTTACTGATGGCTTGTGGAAAATAGAGCTCAGTACATCATACAAGTTAAATCTGAGATTTGGGAAAAGCTCGAGAAGGAATCTGAAAGGACAGTAAAATATGTACTCATAGAGATCAATCAGAGCGGAAAAGGCTTTGCAGTGGAGAGGAATAATGATATGTAAGAGTGATAACAGACACATGGTACCATGAAATGAGTGTACCATGAAATGAGTGTTGAATTTGGACTCAGATGACCTGGGCTCCAATTCAAGTGTTACTACTTGCCACCTGAGTCACCTTAGGCAAATCTCTGGGCCTCAGTTTCCTCATCTGAAAAGTGATCTCTTGGGTCTCTTCTTGCTCTAAATCTGTGATCTTATAAATCTGAGAATAAACTATTCAAGTAACAAAACCATGGAAACAGAAGCATTCTCCTGCATGGTGAGGTTTATGTAGTCATACTGTATTTCTCTGCCCCTCCCCCCCGCCTCCCACCACCAAATAAAGATATATTTGCAACAAGAGTCTTTGGTGTTCCTAGCCCAGTGATAAGTAGGGCAATGGAAGTCAATGCAGATTGGTGGGATGAGTAGGAGGTGGTAATGATAACTAGAGATATAGGCAATGAACAGCTAGCTGACAGCCACGGTTCTGGGTTTTTTGGGGGGTTTTTTGGACTAATGATTTGTTAAACTATTTACAAGGTTATATGCTAAAGAACACAGTACTAATGTCCACTACTGCTAAACACTGCTACTGATTTAGCAAAAAAGCCCTATTAGGGAATCCATTAATGAAGTCTGTGGTTATACTGCTAGAGTCAACCATAACAATGTGTTTGAACTAAAGTCTTCTATCATCATTATAGTCATTAATGCTGGTCAGTAGATGATAATATGTTTGAACTCCATGGGTAGTTTTGAATTTCACATGTTCATTCTTGCTTTTCAAAGCAGATTCTGTCAATATGTTTTCATTGATTACAGTCTGTCTTGAGCAAAGAAATGATTATCCTGCATAATGGAACTATAAATAGAGCCTTAATTCTAATGGTTCTTTCCTGTACTGACATGGTCCCCACTCTCTCTTTAGCTGATATTTGTTTAGTTGAGGGAATTTAGTTGAGGATTCATTCATTTGGCCTGGGCCCCTGCTATGTTCTGGCCAGAGAGAGTACACATGATAGAAGCCTTGCTGCTTTCGAGTACTTTACATTTTAAAGGAAAGAGAATACCCAAATAAGTATAATTCAAATTGCCCTAATTTGAATTAGTAACAAAAGACAATAACAACATAATTATTATTGGCCTAATAATATAAGGCCATTTTTATATTAGGATATCATCTTGCATTTATTAGTATAATATCCTAACCAAATAAATATAAATAAAATTAGGATTTGCTAAGTGTATGAGCATAGTGCAAAGTCCTCTGAGAGTCCCAAGGCACCAGATTTTATTGCTAGAGAGAGGAGGGTTCATGAAGGAGGAGACATTTGAGATAGGTCTTCAGTCTAACTACATTTTAATAAGGAAGATGAAGGAGGGCATTTTAGAAATGCAGAATGGTCAGGATGCAGGTAGAGAAGTAGCACCATGTGAAATGTATTTGCGAGTAGTTTGGTTTGCTTGAAGCATAAGTCACGTATTTGGGAAATTGTATGATATAGGGTTGGAAAGGTAACTCTAAACCAGAACGTCAAAGGTCCCGAATGGTAGGCTATGGACTTTGTGCTTTGTCTGGTCAGCAGTTGGAGACCACTGACAGTTTTTGAATAGGGGAGTGCATTGATGAGAGTTGTAGAATATCAGAGGTGGAAGTAAGAGAATCAGGGTTGAGGAGATAGAGGATTGTGAGAAAATGAAGGCAATCGGGTTTATGCCTATTTTTCAAGAGAGAAGGGAGGAAAAGAAGGGGAGAGAAAGAGATGGAACAGGAGCACTAGCAGGGTCAATGGAAAGCTTTTGTAGGATTGAGGTTGAGAGCAGAAAGATGGGGAAGGGCCAACAGAGAGGGAGAGATGGAAGCTGCATGAGACAGAAGCAATTCGTGATGGAGCAAGGTCCTGGAGGAGTCACGATGGAATGCGACCAAAGGCGTAAGCACAAGGATTGGCCTTAATGAAGGGTAGGGCTATCACTTTGGTTGAGAGAGTGAAGGAACTGAGGAATTTTGATGAATGAAATAGAAAAAAGATTATCATCTATTCCTTTTCCCCCATGGGATCATAGATATAGAACTGGAAGGAAACATTTATGCCTTTGAGTCTAACCTCCTCATTTTACATATGAGGAAACTGAGGCACAGACTTAATAAGACTTAGCGTCTGAGCTAAGGAAGAATCTGAACCCAGGTCTTTCTGACCACGAGTCCAGTTCAACAACATTTGTTGCTGTTATTTGGTTTTTCAGTTGTGTCCAACTCTTCATGACTCTATGGACTATACTGTCCATGGGGTTTGGTGGAGTGGGTTGCCATTTCCTTCTGCAGTGGATAAGGCAAACAGAAGTTAAGTGACTTGCCCAAGATCATACTACTAAGTGTCTGAGACCAGATTTGAACTCTGGTCTTCCGGACCCAGCATTCTATCCACCAAGTCAGTTAGCTGCCCCCCCTTACAACTCTGTCTCTCTAATTTTCTCTCCTTTTTCTTTGGGGGCAAATGGGTTAAGTGACCTGTCACATAGCTAGTAAGTATCTGAGACTAGATTTGAACTCAGATCCCCCTGACTCCAGGGCAGATGCTCTATCCACTGTACCATCTAGCTGCCCCTCTCTCTAATTTTTAATGTTTGTACAAGGAGTCATCACTACTTTTCTTGGTAACGTATATCACTTAACAATAAGGATGTCCTGCCATAAAATACCCCTTGTCTTGTTGCATTTTGTGTTTTCATGCTATCAATTATTCCTTTATAAATGAATACTAACATTATGAAGTCCATCAACCATAGTTTCTTTGGATAAATTCAATCAGTTTCTTTCAATATTTCTCACAGATCAAAATGCCCAACCCTTTAAACATTTCTGTAGTTTTCCTAACAGCCACATGAAGTTTCCCACCTCTATGAACCTTCAAAAACTCTTGATTCCTCCTCATCATTTGGATCACTGAAATGTCTGAGTCATGCATGGCTCCTTCGCTGTGATGGCAAAGTCTCCTTTTAAAATAATTCTGTCCCCTAAACAACTTAGAAAGTACTCTCAAATCTCCAGTGATTCCAATATGGCCGGCCACAAAAGTGCTAGAAGGCACCAAATAGATCTTCATCAAACTAAATAAGTGAGATAATATTTGCAAAGTGCCCAGCACTGTGCCTGGCACAGAGTAGGCATTATATAAATGCTTATTCCCTTTCTCCTTCTCCTAAAAAGCAACAACAACAGAAACAAAACTTCCAAAAATCTTTCTCTTTTTACTTGTATTCATGGTTGGTGCAGTAATCCAAATTTTCCATATTTATTCTTGGCAGTCCCAGAGTAAAGCTGCCCAGTAGTCTTTAGGTAACTATACACATATCTATACACATATATACGTATGCGTACATATCATATGCTCATATATACATATATACTTTATATACACATGTGTACAGGTATAAGTATATACACATACATTTATTTGTACATTTGTATACAATGCACATATATCTGGTATGTGTATGCATATACACATACACAAATGTATATGTATGTCTAAATAGCTATAATTTTATACATATATATATATATATATATCAATTCAGAGTACAGCAGTCATAGGAAAGTATCAAAAGGTTAATGGGCCAATTTACTCTTTGGAAAAGGGTTTCCAGGGAATAGATATGTCATTCCATTTGTACATGGAACTCTTTGGATGAGGAAACTCTCTCTATCATTTAAGTTAGTGTCTTTTTTTTCAAAGCTCTGCTGCCCAGAGCATTGAAAGGGTGAGTGATTTGCTCAGGGTGACAAAGCCAGCATGTGTCAGAGTCAAGATTCAAATTCAGGTCTTCTTTGTTCCAAGGCTAACTCTCTATCCCCTGTGTCAGGATGTTTCTCCAACAATATAGATTAGATATAGAAAAATTGAATTAGACCACAAATACAAGTAATGAGGTATAGATCAACATATAGACACATAGATAGATGATAGAGAGGATAAAGAGATATAGATGAGAAAGCTAGAGAGATGAAAGATAACTAGAGAGATAGAGGGACAGACAGAAAAAGATATTGATTAAGCTTAAGATCTAGACAGATAATAGCTTCCTTATCAACTGCAATTATTAAATTATTCTTCCTCTTGTCCTTAACCAAATGTATACGGTTTTGGAACACTGTCCATTTAACAACAGTACTTAATTTGTAAAATTCTAATGACAAATATAATCTAAAAATTAAATATACTCAAAACTTCTAAGCGAATGTGATAAATATTATAATCAATGCTCTTTTAGATTTCTGGCATAATTGCATTCCGCTATCTGCAAATATTTGTTGAGGAGTGGTGGTCATTAGATTTCATGAAATAAAGCATTGTCTCCTTTTAAATTTCAATAAATTTTAATAAATCAAGCAAGCATGTCATGCCATATGGAAATGATAGCCAGCTTTGGCCTCTGTCAAATATTAATTATTGACTAGGTTAATGATAAATGAATAGGAAAAACTTCTATTTTGTTCAAGTGAATTATTTTAAATATCAAACAAAGCCTTATGGGAAAATATAGCATTATGGAGAGCCCAATGCTATAAAGCACAAATAAAATAAGTAGAGAAATGGTGAAAATATTTTGTGTTGGTGCTGATTAAAATAATTTTTGTAGGAAAAAACTCTCCAGTAATTTAGACACAATAGATACTTTATGCATGCAGGGAGAATAGACAGATGAAACTAAGTTATGGATGGTTTACAGAAAGTTCATCACTTGGAATAGACGCAAGCTTCTACTTTAAACACTCATTTCTGAGAATCACTGGTTTTAGGTCTGTAATAAAATGTAATTCTGAGTTATGACTACCTTTAAAGAGGAGGACAATGTACTGGATGTTGCCTACAGGGGGATATTTCTATATTTAACAAGATAGGATACCACTGGAAAGGAATTCTGAAGCCCCAGATGATCAAAGGCTCACAGAGCTAGAGCTAGAAGGGACCCAACATAATATCAAGTCCAATCTCATCACTTCGCTGATGGAAAAAAATGTGACAATTTGCCCATCGTCTCAGAGCTAGCAAATGAAAAAGTTAGGATTTGAATCCAGTTCTTCTGACTCCAAATTCACTGTTCTTTTTCTTACAAGCAGTCTATATCTCTGCTGATCACCTGGCCAAGGAACAAGCATTTAACAAGGCTTATTGTGTGTTAGGCACTATACTAAGTATTGGGGATACTAAAAAAAAGGCAAAATTGTGGTCCGTGCCCTGAGAAGAACACATGCAAACCTCTATGTAGACACACTTTGCCTTTCTTTGAACACATACAGATCTTAAGTTTTAGTTTTTGTTTGTTTGTCTATTTTTACTGCTAGTGGAAATAACCAGTAAGACATCTTAGATTTTCTACATCCAAGAAAAGCTCAACATAAAAAGAAAATCAGCTAGTATTTATTAAGTACCTACTATGTGCCAAGTCCTGTGTTAAGGGCTGGAGAGTAGAAGAATAGGTATAGTAATGAGATTAAAAGGGTAGGGGTGGCCATTAGGTTATACCTGAAGATGTTCAAAACTGGCATTGAGGTCAGCAGGAAAGAACTTAAAGGAGAGGGAAATTGATGAATGCATCACTAACAGTAGTATACACATGCACACCATGGTTTTGAACAGCAAATACCTAAAACTAAACTCATGTAATGTCTAAAACCAAATGCTCATTCTTCTAGGATCATAACATTTTAGAGCTAAAAGAAACTCATCTTGTCAACTCTGGCACAAAACATGGATTCCCGCGTAGAATGTCCTGACAAGCAGTCACACAAGCACTACCTGAATATCTCCAATGAATGCAAATTCTCTCTCTTCCAACGTAGCCAATTCTTTATTAATGTTTTACATTTTATTTCTTGAGTTCTTATGATTTCTTTTTTGTTTTAATTACTTTTGTTACTCTCATATTTTTTAAATGGCATTGATACTCATTGATAGGTACATTCCCTACTTTGATGATGAAAGTATCCAAGATTCAAAACCCCATTTTTTACAGTTCTAAGTGTCAGAAGATTTTTCTTTATGGTGTCCCAAAATCTACCTACCTGTAACCTCCACCCACTAGTCCTGGTTCTGCCTGTTGAGGTCAAGCAGAAAAAGTCTAATCCATTGTGTACATGATAGCTCTTCATATTCCTATACCCACCAAAGACCTCTCTTACTGGGATTAAACCTCCCCATCACATTCCTGTAATCCGCATATAGCATAGCATATCTGCATCATTGCTTTCTTCTGGATGTGCTCAATTTTTCAGTGACCCTTCTAAAATGTGCTGCAAGAACTGAATCTGAATGCCTGGTTTCTGTTAATACTATTCTTTGAGTCACCCTGCTCAAATGCCACTTCCTCATTGAAGTTTTCTCTGATCTTTCCTCTAAAACCTTACTGGATCTTGTGTCTACTGAGCTCATCTCTTTATTATGTTGTCCTCTATTTAAAAAGGGATTTTGCCTTTAATTTGGATGGTTTTAGCCATTTCATAATGTAACTTTAATAGGAAAGGCTAATTAGATGACTGAGTCTCAAGCAATTCTTGGTGGTTGATCCGAGTTGTTTTCGTAAACAGCAATACAGGAGAAAAAGAGGACTATTCTTTTTGCTCATCATACTGTGAAACACAATCAGAGTTCCTGTTTGACAATGAATCCCTAAATCAAACTGATGGGAGGGCACAGGAGCAGAAAATATTGGATATTGCTCATGAGAAAACAGTGAGGTTTTCAGCCAGAGTTCAGATCATTTTTATTGTCAAAATTCAAATGCATTTTACACTTGGGATAAAATAAATCAAGATAAAAGCAACCAGCAGACAAATCATCATCATTTTCCCCCAAAAAAAGGCTTTACTGGTATCAAATATCATTGCTCAATTCTCTTGCAAGCCGTAAGTTAATCAATAAACATTTATTAATCACCTACTATGTGCCAGATATACTGCTAAGTGCTGAAAATAAAAAGAAAGGCAAAAATATGGTCACTGCCCTCAAGAAGCTCACAATCAAAGGGGAGAAGGAACATGCAAACAAGTGTGTATAATTCATTGAATATCTACTATATGTAGGACACTGTATAGGAAAGAAAACAAAAGCAGTCATACACATGGACCTTAATCTTGAGGAGTATACCATCTAAATGGTGCTTTTTAAACATGGCAATTTTTAAAATTTTTTCATTCTATGAAAATCCACCTTCATTCCCTGCCTTAGCATCTAAGTAGAAAAACAATAAAAATGGTTCAATAACATATTTTTAAAAATCAATTTGATCTAATAAATATTTATTTTGTAGGCATATTGTGCAAAAGTATTACACAACTGAAGTCTAGTTAAGATGGAAATATGAATAATCCTAGACAAATATATTTCTCCTGACAACCCCCCGCCCAGCAAAGACCTAAAGGGGCAACAGATGGGATAATGATCAATAAGACTAGAGGGAAACATCCTGTAACCAATTTTAGACCACACAATAAGATGGTCAGAAGCCTGGGGGTTAGAACAAGGACCAGGGGTTGTCAATGGTGTTGGAATCCAACCCAAACTACAGTTAACAAGATCAAAATTCAGAGCTTGACCTGTCAGAGCCATAGCTAGAGACAGGGCCATCCCCCATTGGTCACTGTCAGAAAGGGCTGGTGACTGCACTCACATTCCAAGGCATGCTAAGAGATCTGAAGTCAGAGCTTCTGTTGAAGCTAGAGATCATAACAGGAGACAAAGATAGTACAATAGCCAGACATCCTGCATAAAGGGGAAGGCAGGATGGGGACAAGAGAGGCAATGAAACCACATGATCTCCACATTTGTTTGGGACACATCATGACTATAAAAGGTGATGAGGCCAACTTCCAAGGAGAAGAAAACAGAGATAGGGACCAAGACCAGCAAAGGATAGTCCTGATCCCAGCCAGCCCACCTGGAACTGTGGTAGCAGTCACATCTAAACTACTGAGATACAAACCAATAGGATGTGCCCACTCAATCCAAGAGTATGGGAGGGGGTGGATCCTGGCCCTCATATAGGGATTCCAGCCTAAGAACTCAGGCTGGAGATGTAAGAAAACTCCAAATACAGTGAAGAAATACTATGGGTGAAAAGAAATCTAGGGAATAATAAGAGAGGCAGAAAAAGAATATACCTCCACACCAAATACAAGTATATTCTGGGAAAAAAAAACAGATTGGCCAAAAAGATCCCAAGAATGACTAGAAGAATTGGGTGGGGGAGTGTTTAAAGTGGAAATTAGAACTCTTAAGGGAAGAATTACGAGGAGAATGAAGAGGTAAGAACAGTAGATGGAAAACCTTACCCAAACAGTAGAAACCAAATGGAGGCAGCAGCAATCAATAACTACGACACAACATGAAATATCAGAACAAAGTCAAAAGACTAAAACTTCAGAAAATATATGAAGTATCTATTTAAAACAACTGACCTAAACAGCAGGTTAAGGAGACATAATTTAATTATCAATGAACTCTCTGAGTAACAAAATGAAACAGAAAACTTGGATACTATATTTCAAGAAAATCTAAAAGAAAACTGGCCAATAATATTAGAACCATAGGGCAAAATAAAAATATAATCCACCAGTCACTTCCAGAGAGAATTCCTAAATTGAAAACACTCAACAATTCCTAACTTCTAGGCCAAAAAAAAACACTGTGAGCAGCTGGAAAAAAATAAAGTGCAAAGGAACCAGAGTCAAGATCACACAAAACTATTCTGCAGACATTTCAAAGGAAAGAAAATCATAAAATACAATATTTAAAAGGTAAAATAAAACTGCCTACAACAAAGAACAACTTATTCTTCTAAATTTCAAAAACATAACCCTACAGGGGGAAAAATGTACATTTGATAAAAATGTAGGACTTCCATACATTCATGATGAAAAGACCAGAGCTCAGTTGAATCTTTGAATTACAAATACAGGAGGCAGAAGAAATTTATGAAGATAAGTACATTTGAACAAATGGGAGGGGTAGAATGATGATAAAATACTTATATTATTACAGGAAGTAAAGACATGTGTCCCTCCAGAATCCTACTGACTTCAACAAAGAAAGTAAAGGAAAACAAGTGCAGGGCCTGGAGAGGTTGGTTGTTTATCTGTTTTGTGTGTTTTGAGAGAGAAAAGGAAGTGAAAAAGAACACAATAAGAAAGAAATGAAGAAGAATGTAGAGAAATATACTAATTTTCATAATTGGAGCATGCCAGGGTAAGAGTATACCAATATGGAGAAGGGTGGAGTGGGCATATAATGAACCACACTTCTTTTATGAAGTAGGCAAAGGAAGACTGAATATATACTACACAAAACATGATAGGGGCCGAATAAATGTTCAATTGACATATTGACTTAGTATTCCCAATGTCTGGTACAATGCTTTGTTTTCTTTGTTTTTGTATGTTTTGTTTTGTTTTTGTTTTAGCTTTCCCTGGTTTAAGTATCAGGATAACATTTGTCTCATAAAAGAAGTTTGGTAGAATCCATTCTTTCTCTATTTTTGCAAAAAAAAAAACGGCAATGTTGGAATTAATTGTTTTTTCAATATTACATAGAATTCATGTTAAAATCCTTCTAGTTCTGGGCTTTTTTCCTCTTTGGCAACTCATTTATGGTTTGTTCAATCTCTTTTACTGAAATTGGATAATTTAAATTCTCTGTTTCTTGTTCTGTGGGTACCCAATTGGGCAAAATTTCTAGTAACTGTCTTTGTCATCTATTATGAAGATTTTCATTTTTGACTGTTACTGTAAGTTGGTTTTAACTCTTTAAAAAATCAAATTAGCTAATTGTCTATTTTCCTAGATTAAAATAATCCCTAATTATATTTCTTGATTAATTTTTAAAACTTTATTTCTTCTTTGAGTTTTTATGACTTCTTATTTGTGTTTGATTGCTTTTCTGTTACTTTCATATTTTTAAATAGCATAGAAACACATTGACATGTACATTCCCTCTTTTGGTGATGAAAGTATCAAAGATTCAAAATTTTCTATGAGGACTACTTTGACCACAACCTCCAAATTTTGACACATTATCTCCTTGGTTTCACTTGCTTTGATGTAATAATATTTTATGATTTGTTCTTTGAATGATATATGATTAAGAATTATGTGATTTAGAGTCAATTTAAGTTTTAATGCTTTCTTTAAATATACAAGTCTGACTTTTATTGCATTGTTTTCAGTTAACATTTTGAATTTTCTGCCTTTGTTTATGAACTTTTATGGCCTAGCACAAGGCAAAATTTTGTAAAGGAGACATGCAAAACTAAGAAGTAGGTATACTCCTTTTAAATTCCTATTCAGTAATCACCAGACATCTATCATATCTGATTTTTATATCCAAGACCCTAACTTCCTTTTTTGTATCTTTTTATTATGTTTACCTTGGTCTGAAAGGAATATGTTGAAGTCTCTAACTATTGTAGTTTGACATCTGTTTCTCCCCATGCTAGGATTAGCTCTTCTTTTAAGTACTTAGAAACTACGCCATTCAGTGACTATACAAGTATTATCATTATTATTCCATTAACTATGTTTCTTTTAAGGGTAATAGTATTCCCTGCTTATCTCTTTTAACCAGGTTTTTTTTTCTTCCTGTTGCTTTGTATAAGAATATGAATCCCATCCCTGCTTTTCAAAAAGTTCATCTAAGGGTTAATATAGTCTGTACTAATTCCCTCATTTGAACTCTGCTGATCTTTATCTCCCATATACCTTGCAAACAGCATATTGTTGGATTCTACTTCATAATCCATTCTATTATGCTCTTCCACAAAAGAAGTGGTCCCAGAAGTGGTAGGACCGACATATTTAAGCAAATACTAAGTTCTGTCTAAGACAGGTAATTAACCCCTTAAGTGGAACAGTGAGTCAAAGAAGACTCTACAATTCCTGATTATACTCATTTTTGGGTGTCCACCCCTTTCAGTTGCAGTCAGCTCCCCCTGATGAAACATCACACCTCTCCCTGTCTATGAACCCCTCTCCTCTCTGGGCATCTCTAATGCTGTTGGGCTTTTCCATATCCCTTCTCACAATCCTTCAGCTTCTCCCTCCAAGTAGTTAAAAAAAAAAAGAAAAAGCTATACTTCCCAGTAGCCCTTGCTATAATCACAGGGTTGCATATAGCTTGTCATGAGACTGCATTCTAATTCAGTAGACCTGTTAGAGTTTGCATCCTGCTGTCATAACCAGAGTTATTTCTATGCCATAATGAGGTTTTGGAGGAGGACCTTAGGGGAAGTTGTTTTCACAGTCAAGTACCAAAATATAGATTGCCATGTTGTTCAGCTATTATCAGCTGGAGATTTTTGAATTCAAAGGATTTGTATCAAAGTATAATAGGTGACCTAAATATCAAAAGTTCTTACTGTATTCATGTTACATCCTCTTCACACTACTGGAATGCAAGCTTCTTGGAGGTAGGAATTATTTCTTTTCTATTTTTTTATCTTCAGGGCCCAGCACTCAATGATGAATTTTCAGATCTTTTAAAGTATCAAAATATACATAAGGCATAAAAGTTCCTTGATGAGAGTACCAAATATTTTCCATCAGGAATGAATCCAGGGTAAATAGAGAGTGGGGAAAATTGGGAGGCATGGGTTTCGGTTGCTATTTGAAAAAAAAGTAATTCTGATTTTGAAGGCTATCAATCAACCACCTGGACAAACTCCGGGTCCCTTTATTTTACGGTGCCTGGTGCAATGACATTTATGGAAATGTGTTAGACTGTGATAAAGTTTAACGGAAGAGATAGATAGGATTCTAAATGTGATTGATTGGGTGCAGGTAATTTCTCCTGTTGCATGAATTATTTTGTCAATAATTCTTCAAGATACTCAAACTGCAAGCACTGATCTGCAATAATGGACAGAACTTCAGCACTAACGTGCCACTGTTGACTGCCAAAGCACATCCACCTAGGACTTCCAACTTCTTTGTCATTTAATGATGGGGCTATGTTTGCTCAAGGAGAAATGGAATTTTTAAGCAGCACAAATTATGTTCATTTCAGTTTTCACTTTTCAAACTTTAATTACCTTTTGTCTAATTTTTTAAAGGGAAAGAGATATAATCAAGGGGCAAGGGGGGATCAGAATGTTACCTCCCCAGAAGTTAAACATTCCATTCCTTCATTCAGTAAACATCAGTTTACTGTCATAATGTCTCAGGATTTCTTATATGGCCCTGAGTGGAGTCTTATTTTCAGAATCTCCTCATACTTCTTTTCTACTTTGATCTCTGATAAACTGGTTGGGAAATCTTGGGCAAGTTACTTTCTCTCTTTGAGTCTCAGTTTCTTCACTGGAAAATAAGAAGATAGAATTTAATGATCTCTGTCATCCATTTAGCATGTCATGGCAGACAAAGAAGGAGGTTTGGTGTCAAGATAAGCAGGATTCAAATCCAACATCAGACCCTCACCAGCTGTGTAAACCTGGACAAGTCACTTAATCCTTCTAAGTCTCTCTCCTCTCATGCAAAATGGGAATAATGCCATTCATCTCTCCATGTTGTTGTGAGGATGAAGTGAGATAATGTATGGAGAGTGCTTTGCAAATCAAAGTATCAGACAAACATTAAAGTTTATTGTTACTATCATGATGACTTTACCTTCATATATCTTACAGCTCTGTCTTTTCTACAGTCATTATCTTCCTATCCACAGTGTCTTTACTATAATATACCACCAAAAGCTGGAAGAAAATATTTCAGACATGGTCTAGCATGACCATCATCCAAGACTTCTCCACATGGATACCCTATGGCATCTCAAACTCAACATGTCTAAAATAAAACTTTTTCCTCCCTCAAATTCAACCCTTTTCCTAACTTTCCCATTTCTGCCAAGGATACTACCATTCTTCCAAGCACTCAGGTTCTCGACCTCAGAGTCACACTCAATTAATCTCTCCTTTATTCCACCCCCCATACCCAGTCAGTTGCCAAGGTCTGTCAATCCTACATCTATGACATCTCTCCCATGTGTCCCCTTGTCTCCACCCACACAGCCACTATCCTTGCTTAGCCCTCCATCACCACTGACCTGAATTATTGCATTAACCACCTAATTAGTCTCCTGCTTCTAATTTCTACCCCTCTCTAATCCATCCTCCACACATCTGTCAAATTGATATTCCTAAATATCAGGAATATTGCCAGGACCTAAAGGTCTGGCAATGAGGCTCTCTTGAAGTTGTGTAGCTCCCTCCTGCCTTTAGGATAAAATGCAGTTTTCTGACATTGAAAGCTCATCACAACTCCACCTATCTTTCTGGGATGAATACATATTACTGCCCTTCATGTGCTTAACATTTCAGCCAAACTAAACTTGCTGTACCATGTATAAAACATTTGATCTCCCACCTTTATGTCTTTGCAGAGACTGTCCCCTAGGCTTGAAATGATCTCTGTCCTCCTCTGCCTCTTAGAATCCCTAGCTACCTTCAAAGCACAGCTCATATGCCAGGTCCCCCAGGGAGCCTTTTCTAACAAACACAGCCCCCATCCCTTCCAGTTGTTAGTTCTGTCTTTCTACTAAAAAAAATTGTATTTAGTCTGTATATATCATATATGTACTTATCTAGGTAAGTATTGTTCTCCCCTCTCCACCCATTTCCTTGAAGACAGAGACTGTTTCATTTTGTCTTTGTATCCCCCAGGTAAATGGCATAGAGCTTGGCACACAGCAGACTCTCAAATGCTTGTGAACTAAATTGAACTGGACATTATGATTCTCTTAAACTTATGATCATGTTAGCTTTTTGGCTGCCATGTTACACTGATGACCCATATTGAGTTTTCTGTTCACTCAAACCCCCAGAATACTTTTAGGTGAATTGCTATTTAGACACAATTCTCTTCCCCTTATAAAATGTAGTTGGCTTTCTGAACCAAGTGGAAGAATTTACATTCACCCTAGCTAAATGTCACCTTCTTTAAATCAGAGCAATATTCTACACTCTCAACATTTCTTTGAATCTTGATTCTGTGGGTGCTCTCCTTTCCAATTTCATATCACTGGAAAATTTGAAAACCAGGCCAGCTATGCCATTGTCCAAATTGTTAATAAAAATATTGAATAGCACACGACCAAGAAAGAATTCTTTGGAACACTTGTGAGATCCCCTCACAAGTTGACACTGAACCCTCAATATCAAGTCTTTTGTGTCTGTACAGTCAACCAGTTCCAAATTCATTCAATTGTATTTTCATGTAATTCACTCACATATTATCCCATTTCCCACATGAATAACATGAGACTTGGTCAAATGTTTTCTTAAATCTAAGAGCACTGTATCTATACCATTCTTTTGATCTCTCAGCCTAGCAACCCTGTCAAAATAGGAAATAAAAGTACTTTGCTATCATCTGGTCTTGATGAAAGCCTGTTGACTTGTGTGACAACCACTTCCTATTCTATATTTTCACAACTCATCCTTTTACTAGTAGATTCTAGAATTTTGCCAGGAATTAAAACCAATTGGATTATTATTTTCAGAATTAATTCTCTTCCTTCCCCTCCTTCCGTTTTTTGGTGAAATGGGCAAAATTTTCTCTTCTCCAGTCCTGTAGTACTTCTCCAACTCTCTATAATGTTTCAAGGTTTTGACAGTGCCTCGACCATCACGGTTTCAAATATTTTCAGAATCCAATTGTATTGTCCATCTGGGTTTGGTGACTGGAACTCTTTAAGGACAGCTAGGGCTTCTCTTATTATCTCCCTACTTTTCTTTGGTATCAATTCCTCATTAATTATGTTTATTTTGTCCTTTACAGTTAAAAGATCATTCTTTTTGGCAGAGGAAAAGAGTCAACAAACCAACTAAGTGTTAAGTGCCTACTATGTGCCAGCCTCTGTGCTAAACAGCAAAATTTGAGCTGAGCATACCTGCCTTCTCTCCAATATCAATGATCATCCCCTCTACTTTGAGCAAGGATCCTATCAACGCCTCTTTGATCCTTCAAAAATTGCTTTTGTAAAAGTCCTTTTTTGCTGGTGACAACCTTACCTTTTCTTGCCATCCTAGCTCATTCTTTAGCACTTATTACCCTGCTCTGATGGCACTGTGCCATGCTTTAATATTTGCATTTTATACAGTCATACAGCCTATTGCAGTAGCTTCTTGTTGGTCTCCCTCCCTCAATTCTCTCCTCACTCTAGTCCATTCTCCATTTAATTGTCAAAATGATCTTTTTTGCTTAAAAAATAAATTTATTATTTTCAGCATTCTTTTTTTTTAAATTTTGAGTTCTAAATTCTCTCCCTCTTCCCAGCCCCTCCTCAACTCAATAGGCAGCAATATAATATCAATTATACATGTGAAACAATGCAAAACATTTCCTTACTGGCAGTGTTGTAAAACAAAACCAAGAAAAACAAAGAAAGTGAAAAAATTACACTTCAATCCGATTTCATCAGCTTTCTCTCTCTGAAGGTGGATAGAATTTTTCATTATGAATCTTTCGGACATGTCTTAGATCACTGCATTACAATTGATCATTGTTACAATGTTGCAGTTACTGTGTACAATGTTCTAGTTCTGCCATTTCCCTTTGCATCAGTTCATACAAATCTTCCCAGTCTTCTGAAACCATCTCCCTTGTCTTTTCTGTTTGGGTTTTTATTTTGGAGAGGGGAAGGCAGGGCAATTGGGGTTAAGTGACTTGCCCAAGGTCACACAGCTAGTAAGTGTGTCAGGTGTCTGAGGCCAGATTTGACCTCAGGTCCTCCTGACTCCAGGGCCGGTGCTCTACTCGCTGTGCCACTTAGCTGCCCCCTTGTCTTTTCTTATAGGACAATAGTATTCCATCACAATCAAAGAGTTCTTCCTAAAGTACGTAGCTGACCACATCACCTGCACCATTCATTAAATTCAAATGGCACTCTACTATATTCTGGATCAAATATAAAATTGTCAGTTTGACTTTTAGATTTTTTTTACTACCTCACTCCTTCCTACCTTTCCTTTCAGTCTGGTGATACAATTCTGTTCCTTTTCTTTGTCTGTCCCTCATGGCTGAAATACTCTTGTACTTCTTTCTGGATGCAGCTCAAATCATGCCTTCCAGAAGAAGCTTTACCCCTTCCCCTTCCCTCTAAGGTTATGTCCCATTTATCCTGTACATGCCTTATATGCGCATAGTTGTTTGCATGCCATCTCCTCAAATAGAGTGTGAGCTCCTTGAGGGCAGGAGCTATGCTTTTGCATATCTTCAAATCTCTAGCATGTACCACAGTGTCTAATAATGTGTTTAATCAATGTTGACTGACTTTCTGACAAATTCTAAGATTGAAGGGGGAACTTGAGGTTCCCATCATTTCTAATTCAGCAGTCAAATCCTCCTTGTGGGTCAGAAATAGGCTTCGAATAGCAACTCTCTTCATTGCTTCATCCACATTTTAAAGGCTGAAATTGTCATTAAAGCAAGCCAAGAAATTATTAGCTATTGCTTTTGGCAAAGAGTGAGTTCCAACAGATGTCCAGATAATTGAGGTCCCCCATCACTGCTATATCATGATTCCATGCCAGGCTTGTGATACAAATGCCTTATCTGGTTTCTCTCTGTGTTCAGGTAGTCCTGTAGGATGCTCAATGATAATGGCATTTCTCTTCCATCCTTCTTTGTTCAAAATCTCTCCTTCTTTCTTCACCCATGTGGCTCCTGGATTTGTCACATGATTATATTTTCTCTGTATATTGTCCTACTCTGCCACACCCTACTTCTACCTATCTGGGACATGTGCTAGCCTTCTTATTGTCTCTTGAGGGAAGGTTTAGTAATTGTGATTTTATATTGTTTTATTTTATAATTATAATGATAAGACTCCAATATAGAGCCACTTAGGCTAAGTAGCCCTAATAACTATAAAGCACATGGGCAATGACAAATACTTTTGTACTTTTCCACTGTTCGTATGTTTCTAACTTCCTAAAAGGTCCACTGTTTGGACCTTTCATCAAGCAGTTAATATTTGAAGCTTCTGATCTGATAAAACTCCTGACATACTAAAGTGGCCTATGAGCCACTCCTTTCTGCTGTTTCAGACCAACTCAAATCCTTACCCAGTTTCTGGGCCTGATAAAGAAACTCCCCTGACCTCAACTGTTATGGATAAGTAACCACAAGAATTTCTCCCCCCACATCTAATTCTGATTAGTAATGCCCCCTCCCACATCTGGCATCCATTACCTGTTCTCCACTAAACCCACCATATGGCATAAAATGTTCCAGTCTGAATCCCAATTTTAAATGTGTATTTCCTCTATCAGGACTCTCTCCTCCTTAACCTGGGTAAGTTTCTTGTATCTGTAGGGAAAAACTTCTGTCTGTTTACAATGCCAGACAGCGTATGTATTTGCTAAGGGGGGAGGGGGGAGGGGATCTTGCCATATAGCATAATAACAAAGCTCCACTTTGGACTAGCTTCTCTAGTCCAAATTCCCCAGAACCAATTTCTTGTGAATCCCCAGACCCAAGTCTTTGCTTTAACCCAAGCCATGAAGCCAACCAAATAAAGCAAAAGGGGAGGGAATAAGCATTAGTTAAGTGCCCACTATGTGCCAGCAGGCACTGTTCTAAGCACGTTTTACAAACACTATCTCATTTGGCCCTCACAACAACCCTGGGAGGCAAGTGCTAATATTATCACCATTTTCCAGCTGAGGAGGGTCTGACCCCTTCTTTCTAAGTGTCTTGCCTAGGGTCGTACAGCTCAGAAGAATCTGAGGGCAGAATTGAACTCAAGTCTATCTGACTCTAGGCCCAGTACTCTATCTACTGCACCACCTACCTAGCCTGGTCAATCTATACAGTTTTCTCCCTCCACCTCCAGTGGCCATTTAAAGCTTTTTTAAAGTTGCACATTTTAAAAGTAAACTATTTTTTAAAATAAACAATTTAAATAAAATTTCCTCAAAATTAAAAAGAAATAACACCAATATGAGGCAAGGTGATAAAGCCACATTATTAGTCAAGTTAAGGATTTCAAGAAACAAGTGAGTCAATAAGTTGATCTAACATTCTACAAATTCCATGGAGAGAGTTACACAAAAGAAGACAATAAGAAGGCAGCTATGCCCACTTCACTGCCACCCAGTGGGTGCCTCTCTTTGGTTGGAACAAGGGAATGAAGGTATATGCATGCCTGCTTCCCAGAAGAGTGGCTTGATTCAGACAGTGGTAATAGCTCTACTCTCTTCCCTCCACCCTAGAAGACCCACAACAGTGCAGTTTTAAACTTAGATGGAAAAAGGGAGCTGGAGTCAATGGACCCCAGGTACCTTTGAATATATCAATCATCAATAGGTTGGATAAGGTGTAATGCAAGAGTGATAGAATCCCTTTGGAGTCAGGGAATATCTTCATGATCCTCACAAATAGAACTCTCCCCATAGGTCCCTTCTTGGGGGACTGCCAATGGATCAACAGCAGGTCAGAAACAGATAAACACTCACATTTTGAGGATTTTGAGGAGCTGCACATTTTAGGAAATCGGGAAATGCGGTGTGACTCTTGGACACGGTAGTACTTTTCACACAATATAGTAGAAAGAAAAAATAGACTTAGGGGCAGGAGATCTAACTTAATAGCCCCAGCTCTGCCAATTACTGTATGAATAGCTTCTCTCAGCCTCGCCTTTTTCATCTGTAATTTTTTTTCATCTGTAGAATTAGAGAATCGTTCTGTAAAGCACATTTAAGCCACAAAGCACTATTTAAATAACAGCTATTTTTAATATTAGAAAAAACACTAGAAGGAAAATCCAGACAAAGAGCAAGTCCTATACCCTATAAAAGGAAAAGGTTTTGCCATTTTACAGATATGCTCAGGGACCAGTAAATTCTACGCTAAGCTCCATACTTCTTGTTTTGGGGAAGCTATGTTGGTACAGTGTTGAGGAGACCTGCTACAATGCTACAATTCTTTTTGGTGGCTAAAAAAAAACTTCTAATTCATTTGGTATCTTCACTTATGTCTCAAAGACAGGCCAGATGACCTCTTAAGTCCATTCCTGCCTCTGATCATTTGACTCCACTATTTTGTCTTTTATATTTCCATTTTCCCTATTAAGCTGAAAGAGAAAAGGATGTGAATAAACACAACTGGAAATATTTTAAACTGACAAATAAAATAGAAATCATTAGAATTAGTTCTACTTACTACAGAGAGAAGAAATTTGTGAATATTGAGAGTGAAAGGCCAAAATTTCGTTTCAAATATTTTAGTCATTTTACCTTATTATATGGAATAAATTTTGAATGCTTATCTTAGAATGAAAAAATCTGTATTATTAAAACATTTCTTTGTTCTCCTAACTGATGCTGTCTAGTTAAATTAACATCACAGTTAAACTCTTTATGAGCATAAAATAAACACTGTTGAGATAAAGGAATTGTGAGCATTGTCCTTGCTGCAGGACTGAGGTAGCATCTTCTAGAAAGTGGCCATCCACAGCCTGGACTCTGATTAGCCAACCATCAGTGAAAGAGCACTGCTGATAGCTCTACTCAAGAGCCTTCTAGTGAATGGTGGGCGGGAGGAGGGGGCTACCAAGGGGGAAAGGTTTAAATAAGTTAAAAGAACCAGAAAATGCAACAATGTGTCACAAATGTTAGGGTCATTATGCCTGGGTAGCCCCGGATATTAACAGTTGCTGAAAGTGAAACACTATCCTTAACTTAGCAGGCAATGAGCCCTGCTCAGATCCAGAGATCTTCTGTACAACGAGGCTGGCATTTTACAGTTCAGTGCTAGATAAAACCGACCTTGGTATCTTCCTTGGTCTTCTTTCTGTGCATATTCTGCACTGCAACAATTTAGGGTCCATAACGTGTCACTTGCTATAGTTATAACCATAGGGCCCACTTGAAATATGTATGCATAGAAAAAACATTCAGTGAACTGCAAACATTGTAACAAATCCAGAGCCTTTCCATAGGTTTAAAGTTTTACCCAGAGCTGGAAATGCTACGGGTTAATCATGCTAAGATTGCTGTCAGTGAACTGCTTGGATTGCAAAGGCTGGTATCCTTATGCCCCCCCCCATACCCCTCCCCAAAGACTGATTATGCAAAATATTGTCTGGACTAATGTTGAACAATTTTCCTAATTATTGCATGAAATGGGACGAACTGAAAGGTTTGCTCAATTATCCTATGCATTTAAGAAATGCAAAATGTCTCCATCTGAACAGCTGAAGGAATCTGAAATAAGAGGAAGGAAAAGCTTGAAATATAAGGATTTTGCAAAATTATTTAAATTTTAGCATGCCTCTATTTTTCCTTAATGTTTCTGTGTATATACATATATCCCACATATATATGTATGTATAATGTATACAATATGGGATAAGTGTATGTATACAAATATAAGATATATACATATACACATTGGGATACATATGCATTTATAGGGTAAATATGTATACACACATGGGATATATACATATATACATACACATATATGGGATATACATACAATGTGCACATAAATAGGTTATATACACACATTTGGGATATATACATATATGGGATATATAGATACATACACATATATACACATATATGGGTGATATAAAAAACAGTGGGACCTTCTTTATTTTCAATTCTTTGTCCACAAAAGCAAGACAGACATTTGAAGAGGTTCAGTATAGGTTTTGCTGGAGTTTCAGAAACCTAAAGCAGGAACTACTTTGTTTTGTTTTTTCCTCCATATGTGCCTTTCCCATGAATGCACACCCATTACAGGACCAAAATATCAATATTCTGCATCCATCAGGTTCAACCATCTCATGAGTTGATATAATGTAAAGTAATGATTTCTATTAGGACAGCTGGGTGGTACAGGGGATAGAGTGCCAGGCCTGGAGTCAGGACGACTCATGTCCCTGAGCTGAAATCTGGCCTCAGACACTTACTAGCTGTGTGACTGGGAAAGTCACTTAATCCTCAGTTTTCTCATCTGCAAAATGATCTGGAGAAGGAAAAAGCAAATCACATGCAAAGCACATATATATCAGTATCTTTGCCAAGAAAACCCCAAATGGGGTCATGAAGAATCAGACAAAACTGAAAAACAACTAAACAGCAACAATACACATTTCAAAATGAAGTCAGTCCTATTAAATCTATTTAGGAGAATTAGGTAAGAGCTGGGATTAATCTCTATTAGATAATTCACAGTAGGCTCTACTTTAAAACTTAATTCAAAGCCTCAGGTAGTGAAGTTTGGGGATGGCACAAAGGACTATTTCTCCACTTAAACCAGGAGTGAGAACACATCAATAATAAATTGCTTTCTCCAGCCAGAACCTGTACCCTATTTTAACGAATTGTTTCCTCTTCAGAGAGATGAATTTTACGAGTTAAGTATTTCCATTCAAAGACAATCTCTGGATTCACCCTATGATGTGAACAATGCATTCATTGCTACTGAAGGACTTAATTGGCCATGTGCATCCTCTGAGTAAAGGATATATTACTAAATACCCAATAGTTGATCCTTCAGGAGAACAGGATACCCTGGGAACAGTTGCTATTTGGCCAGAGTTCTGCCAATATTCTCTTGCCTAAAAAGAGTATGCTCATTGCCTTGTCTCATAACCAGGGACTTAAACTCAATGGGAATGGGTCAGCATTCATTGATTTAGAATATTCAGCTCAAACAAACAAAACAAAACTACGTGGTAGAAGCAATTAGTATTCGATTTCAATATGACTCAGCTCATGAGTGTGGGGAATATCATTAAAGTCTGCACTTGCTTTACATATGCTGCATAATTATGAAAGTAGAAGACAGGGAGGAATCACTAAGGTTCTATAAATGTACCCTGGGTCAGAGGAAACAGATGGTAAAAGGAGTGAGTAGCAAAATCAACCTGGAGCATGCAGGAAGCCAAGGAATTCCATCCTTATGGTAATGACCAAAAAGTGACCTATGAAGCCACTGATACTTTTAGGATAAGCCACAGGGTCGATGGTGTTATCTGGTTCTTAGGATCCTCAGAGGAGGACTCCTGCTCCTTTTTCCAGTGGTAACTGAGCTGTACAAAATCATACTGAGATCGGTCCACATCAAGAATTTTTTTTTTAGAAAAAAGGATTTTAACCCTATTGTGAAAATTACATATAGTTCACAGAACTTTAGAGTTGGAAGGAGTCTCAGAATCCATCCAGTACAATTAATAATATTTTTTTATTTAAAAAGTCCTTCTACAATATACCAACAGGTGGTCATCAAAACTTTGCCTAGAAAACTCCATTAAGCAACCCCCATTACCTGCTAGAGCAACTCATTTTGCTTTTGCCTAACTCTAACTGTTGGGAAGTTATTTTCTGTCCTTTACATCATGTAAATCTGTCTTTTTAAAACTTCTAACCATCACTCTTACTTCTGTCCTCTGGGCTAAAACAGAATAAATCCAATCCCTCTTCCATGGGCCAGTTCTTTAATACTTAAAGGGAAATACATTCCCCTAGTCATATCTTCTCCATGACCATTTCCTTTCATAGACTTTATGTGCAATGGATTCCTGGCCTTTTGCTCTCTAGCCCTTTGTGAAATGGTGGGCACTAAACCAAGTGCAATACTCCAAGGGAGGGTCTGACTGGGCGATTCAATTCAATAAACATTTATTAGGTAGCTACTATGTGTAAAGTATTTTAATGGATGCTGGGGAGGTGAAGATAAAAAAAATTAATCATTACCTGTCTTCAAAAAGCATCCATTCTGTTGGGGAGGATGGTAATGCTGAGGGCGATACACACAAAGGTAAGAAAACAGGGTGATTGGAGAAGAAAAGGAACTATACCAGTTGGAGGGGGGAGGGGGAAGATCTGGAAAAACTTCAGAAATGTGGGACCTGGAAGGAACATGAGGATTCTGAAGGGCGGAGATGAGGAGGGTGTGCTCACCAAAATGTACAAATGTGGGGAACGGAAGGACAAGTTTGTGGAATTGCTTTGGTTGGCACAGAGAGGAGGTGAGAAGGAGCAATGTGAACCGAAGAAAAAGATTAGATCCATTACACCAGAGAGGACCAGAAACATCAAACTAAGGACTCTGTATTTCATCCTAGAAGGAACAGGGAAGAACTTTGAGAAGGACAATGCCATGGTCAGACCTGCACTTTGAGATTATTTTGGCAGTTTCATGAAGGATAGATCAGGGAGGGGAAAACATGAAAGCCAGGAAACAAGAGGGTACTATAAAAATCTGAAGGAGAGGTGATGAGGGTCTGAATTAGGATGGTGTCTCTGTTGGTGGAAAGATGAGGACTGGTATAGGAGATGTCACAGAGCAAAAGACAGGGAAGAGCTGATAAGGTTCTCCAGATGTATTCCACTCCTGTCTCTCTGAACACTTCCATCACTCCCTCAGACAGAAGCAGCCTTCTCCTCTCCCCCTCCTCTCTCCAGCTTTTCAGCTCCCTTCTATGCGTTGTCTTCCCAAATTAGGATGGAAATTCCTTCAGGGCAAAGAGTGCCTTTCTTTTTGCCTTTATTTGTATTCCCAGCATTTGGCGCTTTGTCTGGTACATATTAAGCACTTAATAAATGCTTCTTGACATGTTATTTGGAATAGGCAGGACATGTTCCCTTGCCCTTGAACCAAATGACCTAGAAGAAGATAAGGCATGCACCTCTCTTCAATACAAGACTCTAAGAGATCAGTGCCCTAAGTGATTAGAAACTACATACTATGAGAGTTTAGAGTAGAGATGCATCACTTCTTTTTGAGAGAAGAGAAATCATGGAGGAGGTGACATCTGAGAGGAACTAAGAAGGATTAATGGGATGTGCCTTGTCAAACATGAAGAAAACCAATACCAGTGGTGGGAACAAAAGGAGTGAAATCAGAGAGGTGGGAAATCACAGTATTCATTTGTAGAATGGCTAGTAGTCCAAACTGGATAAATATATTCAAGATCTGGGCAACTCAGTGGCTCTACAGATAGAAGGTGGGGTTCCTTAAATGATGGGCTAAGGAGTTTAGACTCTATCCTGTAGATAATGGGGGCCACCACTGAGATTCTAAAATTGGGGCTTGCTGGGACCTGGGATTTCTTTGGTATAGGGAAGTTCAGTCAGTCAGTCAATAAACATTGATTATGTGCCTATTATGTGCTGAGCACTGGGGATACAAAAAGAGGCAAAAGACAGTCTCTGCCCTCAAGGAGGTTACAATCTAATGATGGAGACAACAAATAAATAAATATGTACCATCAATTTATGTACAGGACAAATGGAAACTAATTAAAAGAGGGAAGATATTAGAATTAAGAGGGGTTGGGAAAGTCTTCTTTAAGAAGATGGGCTTTTAATTGAGACTTGAAGTCAGGGAAGCCAATAGGTAGAATGGAGGTGGGAGAGCATTCCAGGCATGGGGGACAGCCAGAGAAAATCCCTGGAGTTGGGAGATGGAATTTCTTATTTGTAGAATATCCAGGAGGCCAGTGTCACTGGATAGAAGAGTATGTATCAGGGAGTACAGTGCAAGATGACTGGAAAAGTAGGAGGGGGCCAGGTTATAAAGAGCTTTGAATGCCAAAGGATTTTCTATTTGATACTGGAGGCAATGGGAAGCCAATAGAGTTTAATGAGTTGAGTGTGATGTGACCAGACCTGTACTTTAGGAAAAATCACTTCAGCGGCTGAATGAAGGATGGATTAGAGTGAGGAGAGACTTGAGGAAGGCAGATCCCCCAGCAGACTATTGTAATAAACCAGGTGTGAGATGATGAGGGCTTTTACCACTGGTGGCTGTGTCAGTAGAGAGAAGGGGGTGCATTTGAAAGATGTTGCAAAGGTGAAATTAACTGACCTTGGGAACAAATTGGATGGTGGAGGGGAGCAGTGGTGAGAGATAGTGAGGAGTCAATGATGACACATGGGTTGTAGGCCAGAGGGACGGGAAAAAATGTTTTGTCCTGGATGGCAACAGAGAAGGTGTATGTGAAGGTGTGGGAGTGGGGAGTTGGTGGGGAGGGGGGAAGATAATGAGTTCTGTTTTGGACATAACGAGTTTAAGACATCTCCTGAACATCCAGCTTGAAATGTCTAAAAGGCAGTTGGAGAAATGAGAATGGAAGTCAATAGAGAGATTGGGGAAAGATAGATTTCAGAATCATCAGCAGAGCTGATAATTAATTCCAAGGGAGCTGATGAGACCACAAAGTGAAGTAGTATAGAGGGAAAGAGCAGAGGACGCAGGGCTGAGCCCTAAGAGACACCTAAGGTTAGAGAGTATGATCCGGAAGAGGATCCAGCAAAGGAGACAGAGAAGTGGTCAGATAAGTAGGCGAAAAAGCAGGAGAGAGTGATGTCCTAGAGAGAACAGACTATCAAGGAGGACAGAGTAATCAACAGGGTCAAAGGCTTCAGATAGGTCAAAAAGAATGAGGATGGAGAAAAGGCCTTTGGACTTGGCAACTAAGAGATCCTTAGTAACTCTGGGGACAACTCTATCAGTGGAATAGTAAGGCTAGAAGCCAAATTATAAGGGGTTAAGAAAAGATTAAGAAATTCCCTTTGTCATTAAAGGTTGGCAGCTTCTCTACCATGTACAGTTTTAGGCAGTTGCCTAGAGTATGGAAAGTTTAAATGACCTAGCCAGTGGTACTTTAAGAAGATGGATAAGGTGGGAGAGATTGAAATGGTAGATGGAGCAGAATTGGATACAATTAATACAGCCCCAGTCTAGATTTGAGGTGATGAGGACTTGAACCCATATGAGGGCAGTGGGAACAGAAAGAGATGGGGAGGAGAGACAGTTTTTTTTTATTTCATTTAGTAATCATAAAATTTCATGGACTAAAAATATCTTGCAATAGAAGAACCGATCCACCTATGTTTAAAAAACAAAATAAAATTTCTAACAATCACTTTTAGATAGGCTGTGGGTAGGTACTGGACCTATGTGACAAAGCCCTAAATAATGAAGCTCCATCTACCTCTTCAATGTATCCAATCTTATAGAATTACCTAAAGCATTGAGATAGAATTTTAAAAAACAATTACATGATAACTTTATTACATATTTAAGTTGCACATAATAGATTTGCAGTTTCACATACAATCATCTTTTTTCTATTCTACTATGTTATAGAAATGTTTATTTCTTAAGTTCAGAATAAAATAAATAAAATTTTAAAAGATAAAAATAAAAAACGGAATTACCTAGAGCACTAAGATATGACTTGCTAAGGGTCACATAGACCATATATATCAGAGGCAGGATTTGAACTCATGTCTTTCTGGCCCCAAAGTCAGATGTACCATATCACATGGCCATTAATGGGGTAGGGAGGGAGAGAGAGATACAGAGAGAGAGAGACTGAGACAGAGAGAGAGAGAGAGAGAGAATGTAGAGAGAGAGAGACAGAGAGAGAGAAAGGAGAGAGAGAGGGAGGGAGAGAGAGATACAGAGAGAGAGAGACAGAGAGAGAGAGAGACAGAGAGACAGAGACAGAGACAGAGAGACAGAGACAGAGAGAGAGCATTTCAGAATTCGAATATTGCTTTCAGAACAAACTGTTCCTAATAAATGCTGACATACTCATCTTCTATGAGATCATATTTATAAAAATGCTTAGCACAGTGCCTGGCACATAGTAGGCAACTAATAAATGTTTGTTACTTTCCCCCTTCTAAAGTAACATCATTCATGTAAACTGAATTAGTGGAACCTAGTGACTTATACTTTAAGCCCACCCAACTATATGACTTCAGGAATCATTAAAAATGTCCTATGAGATTAGTAATTTCCATTTTATATCCATCCTAACACCAACTATAAAATGAGGAATAATTGATTTTAAAGAAAAAAGTTAAAATCAAATTATATTTAAAAACATTGACCACTTTTGTCTATGATGTTCGACATGCAGACCTTTCACATATTAGTGTGGGCTATAACAGCAGCCCACAGAAGCATTTGTGGTACAGCTGTTGGAGTTTCTGTTCCATAGCAAAAGCCAGCGGCAGCTAGATCTTGAAATGAATCCCCACAGGTTCTGAACAATGATAAACTATATTCCATTAATCTCTTCTCTGCAGGACTCAGCATTTAAAGTAGCACCCTAACTCAACCTCTTCCCTCGAAGTTGCTATTCAGCTCCAGACCTTCCTCACAACTGGGCAGAAGATTGTTTTGACTGGAATCAGACAGGCAGAAGTGCCATGCTGCCAAATGCTTCTTTGTACAACACCTGCTGCCAGCTTCTAAATTCTTGTTATCTCCACAACATGTTTTAATCTTTTAACAGTTGGCTTATTGGTGCGGAGAGAAGGGGTCTTTTGTGTTTCTCCTGGGTTGGCACCCAATCCTGGCACCACGCTGTTCTCGAAGAGATATTTTGCTGGACAGTACCCAAGTGATCTAGATAAAGCAGAGGCGACATGGGCCAGCCAGTCCAGCTTCATTTGATGTTTTTTTTTAAACCCACAGAGCATGGGGCATCATCACCTCTAAGGAGTGACGATGGTGATTAACTTTCTCTTCTGTTACTTCACCTTCTTTTGATTTCATAGCTTAGCTCCAGAGCAATAGCCTGTGGAAGGGGGCTATGAAGATGGAGACTTGTGAATTGGATGAAGTCCTAAAACATGTGATAAAAACCTTATATTCATAATCTGTGACATCCTATGCCAAAATACGTTTTCAAAAACTATCCCTATCAGTATGGATGTATGGGAGGGAATTCCTTTCATTCATATTCATATCCAAATAAGTACTAAACATTTGTGTGTGTGTTAGAAACCCCTTTTAAAGTCCTCCCAAGAAAGGAATGTCATCAGTTCTGTGAAATACAGAAGAAAACAACCCCCTTTAAAATAATCATTAAAATGAAGCTTGGGTGACCTGGATTGATGTATAAAGTGTCATCAGTGCACAAGGGGCATGTCTACATTTTGTGGGCTAAGTGAAAACTCTTCAACTAATCCTTTTTTCCAAACTACTTATGAAACTGGGGCAGTCTACTTATAAAAAGTTAAGTGGATAATAAGAGAAGCAATGTTAGTTCTTACCTAGAGGTCTGATGAATAGAACTAAGTTATAACATAATTTTAAATGATCTACACAGGAGTTCTATAACCAAAACCTTTACTTCTAAAGATAATAGCATAACGGTTGTACAGACTGAATTTAACATATGATTTTTAATGTTTTCACTTTTGAAATTGATTTTAATATTTGTTGTAGTAAATACACTTAAGAAAATGAGTTGGAGAGAATTCCATTAAGCTCAGTGAGCCCTTAATAAGCACCTACTTCTATGTGCCAGGCACTGTGCTAGGCTTCGGAATACGAAGACAAAAACAAAATGAGTCTCTGTCCTCAAGAATTTTATATTCCATGAGAGAAATACAATATCTATATACATGTAAGTAAATACAAAATTTGGCCACAAATCCACCAACATTTAATAAACACCAATTATATGTCAGGCACTAGAAATACAGAGACAAAAATGAAACAGTCCCTCCCTTCAAAGAAATTACATTTTGTCAAGGAAGATAACCAATTAATTCATCATGTGCAGCATGTATACCTAAATATACATACAAATATATATATATATATATATATATATATGTGCACATATATATTTGTGTGCAGATATATGCAAATACACACATATATATAATCTGCAAAACAGCAAAGATGGGAGATGGATTATTTCGTGTGAAAAATATGAAGGACAGCTTGGCTGGAACAAAGGGTGAGTGAAAGGGGACAATGTATAACAAGACTAGCTAGGGAGGTCAGAGATAGGCTTTGAAGGACTTTAAGATTCTGCTCAAACCTCCTCACCAGCAAAAGGTTATTTCTGGTTGCCTGCTCCCCACCTTACTGCTGGTGCCTTCTTTCTGAAATGATGTTTCATTTACATTGTAGGAATCTTGTATGGACCTAGTTATTCCCCATTCAACTGTGAGCTGCTTAATGGCAGGGAATATGCTTTTGTCTTTCTTTGTATCCCTAGCACCTAAGTTGGCACATAGTAGGTATACATAAATGCTTGGTTATGATGATGATGATGATGATGATGATGATGATGGTGATGATCACTATTTATGACAGTATTTATTTAACATAAATACAAATCTACACTTTAGGAATATCATTTTGATGGCTGAGTGGCGGAACTACTTAAAGAAAGAGACTTGAGGCAGGGAGACCAAATAGAAAACTATCACAACTCTCCAGGAGAGAGAGAGGTGATAAGGACCTAAACTAAGAAGATGGACCCATGAATGGAGGGAAAGAGAGGGATACAAGAGATATTATGGAGGAGGATTGAAAATTGATTGGATGTGTGGGATGAGGGAGAGGGAAAGAGTTGAGAGTGAGTGTGAGGTTTCAAAAATATGGACAAACTACTAGCTGTGTGACCCTGGGCAAGTCACTTAACCCCGATTGCCCTGCCAAAAAGCAAAAAAAAAATATGGACAAACCAAATCTAAAGTAATTTCAAGTGTTTCAGGGGTCTCTAGCAGCTAAAGGTATCAGGAAAGGCCTCTGGTAGCACTTGAGCTGAGACTTGAAGTGACCTAGGGATTCTGGGAAGAGAAATAAGAGGAGATTGAATTCTAGGTATGGGGACACTGCAATCAATCAATGATATATAGATGACTGATTGACAGATAGATAGACAGACAGAGATAATCAATGTGTACAGTTCTGTAGATGTCTTTCTTTACGCAGCCCAATGCATCATGGACAAAATAACTCATTCAGCTGTCATTTACAATAGCTAAACTTTAAAATTGGCTCATAACAGAATTGTCAAAGGTCTATAGTCTGCTGTTGTGTTGCACTTATAGATGGTTCAGCAATTTTTAAAAATGGTGCCAATTAAGTGACAATAGATTTTTACTGAGAGCTGTGTTTGCCAAATTGTTCATTTGTGATAGATTCCAAATCTTGTTCTAAATGGATAAAAGAGCAACAGGTTGTAATTGTCAGGGTTATCTCAAACCCTGAGATTGAAGAGTGTGGATTACATGTCCCAAATTCCTCTCGGTAGGAAAGGTTTTACTTGTCAATAAGAGATTAAAAATAACAGTCAGGGGTTGGGCAATAATATCTCTATCTCAAGGCAATTTTAGCACGTATGCATCTAAGGCTTTTGCCTTTTTCTCCCCCGTAATCCTCTTAGTGTCTTCTTTACCTCAATGAGCAGGAAGATCCTGAAATAAAGCATCCTAGAAAAGCCTGTCACCCCTGCCCTGAATTTATCTTTAAAGGTGCTCCTTTTCAGGTTATCAAATTACTATTCCCAATGCACTTCACCTTCCTACATGTAATTGGAGATATTTTCTTGAATAGATTTTAGAAGACCTCATGGCTAAGAACAGTTTTCCTTTCAAAGCTTCTCTTTACTAACCAACCTAACTTCTCTTTGTTTGCTTTATTCTCACTATTATAGTTAGATGGGACTTTCATTCAACTCCACCTCACCCTTCCCATGTATATACTTAGAATTAGAAAGTTTAAGATCAGCCCACCCTCATGACATTTCACTTGTTAATCAGCTCCCATCAACTATAATAAAATAATGTCACATATGAAATGAGTTCATCTCTGATCATTCACCTTTAGTTAGGAAAAATGGATGCTCATACTTGTATAGTAATTCAGTTTGATAACATTTTCGCAGTTGGCAGAAAGAGGGGGTTCCCTGCATTGGGCGTGAGGTCACACTAATGATCTAGAGATCTCCCATTCTACAATCAATCGACAATTAACAAGCATTTATTAAGGACTCACTATGCTAAGTGCTGGGGAATATACAACACTTGCAACTCTCGAGGAGCTTACAGACAAATGGGGCAGAACAGATTTGTTCTGTGAAGTTTGGATTCAGTCAAAGTGTTGCATTTGAGGACCTAGAGGGCCACATGTGGCCTTGAGGTCACAGGTTCCTCATCCCTGAGCTACACTATCATTCAACTAAGCAGGATGATGAATCACATTACTACTTTCTGAAACACAGGACAAGAACTAGGAGTTTTTGTATTTGCATTCCCAGTATCGAGGACTATGCCTTTGAACACAGCAGGTTTTTTATAAATGTTCACTTAGTTGAATTACATTGAATGGCAGCAAGCTAAGAAAATAGAAAGTCCATTTCTTTGTCAGCATAATAATGAGGAAGCTTGGCCTACTAGGTGATCCCAAAGGTCCTTTTAGCTCTGAGGTTCTATGATTTTAATATTCCCTTGATTCCAAGGACTTAGGGCCAACAAGCTAAGTATCACCTAGGAATATCCTTGTCTTATTTCCTCTGCTAGACTATAAACTCATTGAGGACGAGGGATCATCTTTGCAAGCCTAGCACGTTGTGCTTGTTTATAAATGCTTAGTGAACTGTTGTTGAATTATGGGTTTTGGGGGGACAACTATTAGGCTTACATTTAAAAAAATGAACTTTAGTCATCATATAGGCATTTATATGAAGAGTTTTTCTGCCTTTTATGAAATAAAAATGTAATACAAGACATAAGATAAGCAAGCAAGAAAAAATGAAAATGAGCATAAATGCGAAAAAAAATCCATGTAGTAATGATCTGAGGTGACCAAACCAAAGCCCACTTGCACTAACAAGTTAGATGAGTAAAGTAGGCTTGTTCAGGACCCTAGAGCTACTTTTGAAAGGCTGAGAGCTGTGTGATGAGTCTCATTATGCTCAGACTGCCTTCAGCTGATCTAGGAAGCTGCTAGGACTGCAATGGGAATGTGAGAAGGAAGAGAAGTCCTTCTGACCATCTAATGGGGGAGTGGGGAGGAAGGAGACTGAAATGGAGGCAATGGACCAAGGTTCCACATTTCCCTCACCCCTCCCAATGGATTTCCTCTCCAGGATTTATCTAGAATTCCACCTTCTCCACTTGCTTGAAACTTTCCAGTTCTGAATTTGCTCCCTGGTTTTACACAAGCCAATCTGAACATAGTCTGTACATCATCTCGGCTGATGGAAGATTTTTTTCCCCACTTAAGCCTACTACTGATTGATTGGGATGTGATCTTAGCCTGGTTAAGGTGTTTGGGATAACATTAAGGAGGACAGGCTTGATTTAATTGGTTTGTTCAATTAATGCCTACCCTTACATATGTAGTGGGGCATTAGAGATAATCTGCCCCCAAAAGATGGGCAGTGATGACCAGCAAAATGGAAAACAAAAGAACAAGAAAGGCATCCCAACTTTTTGAGCCAAATTAATTTTACAAATTCCTTTTTATAAAGTACGTACCCAGACTTTGTTATGGAGGCAATGTGGCACATTGGCTCAAGAGCCAGGAGACCTGGGTTCAGATTTTGCTCCTGACTCTTAATAGCTGTGTGACCTTAGACAAATCACTAGACTTCTCTGGCTTCAGTTTCCTTATCTAAAGAATGAAAAGGCTCAGAATAAATGTGAGATCCGTTCCAGCCTTAGATCTATGATCCTCTGAATATCACAGATCTTTACAACTAGGGTTCATCTTTTAGTGACCAAAGCATTGCTAAAACCCTAGTAGGTTTTCTAATCCCTTTACCCATGGCCAATGGACTTCATTTTATAACCAATCCACATACTATCTTTTCAACTCTGTACTATTAATAGAAATCGAATTATTTGGCAGCAGAATCAGTGTACCAGAATGAAAGCAATATTATACAAACACTACAAAATGCAGCCATTAGAAAATAACAACTACTTTATCACTGTCATACTTTAAAGAAAAGAATGTAAAAGAGGTAAGAATGCAAAATATAAAGGCAAGCAATAATTACTGTGCAATGTATTTTTCTTTCATTCCTGAGTCTTTTCTTTCCTAAAAGAAAGTACAGAAATTGTGACTCATTCATTTCCATTATTGCAATTGTGTCAGCTAGAGTCACACCTTCCTTGACAAAAAAAAATAACCAAATGTTAAAGGCGGAACTGGAAGCTGAAAGCTCTCTTACAGGACCAATCCATGATGTTGAACAGTATTTTAAGGTTTACAAAGACATAGTGCCTTCCCTCTGCGAATATCTCCAATTTACCCTGTATATATTTTGTTTGTAAGTAAGTTGTTTGCATATTGTTATCACACTGATTGTGAGCTTCTTGAAGGCAAGGATTATTTTTGCTTTTCATGGCATCACCATCACTTAGTACGGTACTTGACATACAGTTGGCCTTTAATAAATGCTTGTTGAGGGGGTGGAGCCAAGATGGTGACTGGAAAGCAGGGACTTGCATGAGCTCCCTACCACGTCCCTCCAAAAACCTATAAAAATGGCTCTGAACAAATTCTAGAACTGCAGAACCCACAAAATAGCAGAGGGAAGCAGGGATCCAGCCCAGGACAGCCTGGATGGTCGCTGGATGAGGTCTATCATGCACAGAGTGGAGGGAAGTGGAGCTCAGCGTGGGAGGCAGCAGGACCAACCAGACCAGGAGTCAGGCAGAACAGGCCCTAGCACCCTGAATCAGTGAGCTGTGGCAGTTACCAGACTTCTCAACCCACAAACACCAAAGACAACAGAGAAGGTTAGTGGGAAAAGCTGCAGGGGACAGAGTTCATGGTTCAGCCACTGCCCCAGGGGCAGCAGGGGAGGTGCAGCTACAGAACTACAGCTGCAGTTACTTCTGGCCCCAGGCCCATGTGGTGGGAGGAATTAAGTGGCAGATCAGAGCAGGAGTGCAGAGCCTGCTGAAGATTTGCATCAGGTCTGGGTTGGTGGTTCTTGAGGAAGGAGGAGTGCTGGGGTGGCAGAGTTGGCTATATAGAAATAGCTCTGAAATCAACGGCACATCCCCTCAAGCTTGGAACAAAGTCCTCTTTGCTCTACAAGCAGTCATACCCTGCTGAAAAACTCAAGGGTCAAGTAAGTTGGCTGGGAACATGGCCAGGCAGCGAAAACGCATCCAGATTCAGTCTCAGACTTGGGAATCTTTCTTTGGAGACAAAGAAGACCAAAACATATGGCCTGAAGAAGTCAACAAAGTGCAAGAGCCTACACCAAAAGCCTCCAAGAAAAACATGAACTGGTCTCAGGTCATGGAAGAGCTCAAAAAGGATTTGGAAAAGCAAGTTAGAGAAGTAGAGGAAAAATTGGGACGAGAAATGAGAATGATGCAAGAAAACCATGAAAAACAAGTCAATGACTTGCTAAAGGAGACCCAAAAAAATACTGAAGAAAATATTGAAGAAAACAACACTTTAAAAAATAGACTAACTCAAATGGCAAAAGAGCTCCAAAAAGCCAATGAGGAGAAGAATGCCTTGAAAGGCAGAATTAGCCAAATGGAAAAGGAGGTCCAAAAGACCACTGAAGAAAATACTACCTTAAAAATGAGATTGGAGCAAGTGGAAGCTAGTAACTTGATGAGAAATCAAGATATTATAAAACAGAACCAAAGGAATGAAAAAATGGAAGACAATGTCAAACATCTCATTGGAAAAACCACTGACCTAGAAAATAGATCCAGGAGAGATAATTTAAAAATTATTGGACTACCTGAAAGCCATGATCAAAAAAAGAGCCTAGATATCATCTTTCAAGAAATTATCAAGGAGAATTGCCCTGATATTGTAGAGCCAGAGGGTAAAATAGATATTGAAAGAATCCACAGATCGCCTCCTCAAATAGATCCCAAAAAGAAAACTCCTAGGAACATTGTCGCCAAATTCCAGAGCTCCCAGGTCAAGGAGAAAATACTGCAAGCAGCCAGAAAGAAACAATTTGAATATTGTGGAAAAACAATCAGGGTAACACAGGATCTGGCAGCTTCCACATTAAGGGACCAAAGGGCTTGGAATATGATATTCTGGAGGTCAATGGAGCTAGGACTAAAACCAAGAATCACCCACCCAGCAAAACTGAGTATCATGCTCCAAGGCAAAAATATGGATTTTCAATAAAATAGAAGACTTTCAAACCTTCTCAGTGAAAAGACCAGAGCTGAATAGAAAATTTGACTTTCAAACACAACAATCAAGAGAAGCATGAAAAGGTAAACAAGAAAGACAAAGATGATGTGTATGATTCATGAGACCTCAATATCATAGTAGCTGAAAGGAATATGGATATATATGTGTCTATACATATATATATACATGTGTGTGTCTATGTATGTATATGTGTAGGTATACATATACACACACACACACACAGGACACAGGGTGAGTTGAATATGAAAGGATGATATCTAAAATAATAAAATCAATTTAAGGGATAAGAGAGGAATATATTGAGAGAGGGAGAAAGGGAGAGATAGAATGGGGTAAATTATCTCACATAAAAGTGGCAAGAAAAAGTGGTTCTGTAGGAAGGGAAGAGGGGGCAGGTGAGGGGAAATGAGTAAATCTTGCTCTCATTGGATTTGACCTGAGGAGGGAATACCATACACACTCAATTGGGTATCTTACCCCACAGGAAAGAAGGAGGAAGAAGATAAAAAAGGGGGATGATAGAAGGGAGGGCAGATGGGGGGAGGAGGTAATCAAAAACAAACACTTTCAAAAAGGGACAGGGTCAAGGGAGAAAATTCAATAAAGGGAGATAGGTTAGGAAGGAGCAAAACACAGTTAATCTTTCACAGCATGAGTATTGTGGAAGGGTTTTACATAATGATACGCATGTGGCCTATGTTGAATTGCTTGCCTTCTTAGGGAGGGTGGGTAGGGAGGGAAGAGGGGAGAGAATTTGGAACTCAAAGTTTTAAAAACAGATGTTCAAAAACAACAACAAAAAAAAAAGTTTTTGCATGCAACTAGGAAATAAGATACACAGGCAATGGGGCATAGAAATTTATCTTGCCCTACAAGAGAAGAAGGGAAAGGGGGATGGGAGAGGAGTGGGGTGACAGATGGGAGGGCTGACTGGGGAACAGGGCAACCAGAATATATGCCATCTTGGAGTGGGAGGAGGGTAGAAATGGGGAAAAAAATTGTAATTCAATCCAACCAGAAGGAATATTACCTTCTAAGAAACAGAACAATTTTTCTATGCTTCCCTGGGCTTGGGTCAGCTTGAACTGGCTATGTATCAGATGATGCATGTTTAGATCTTGAAAACTACCACTTGTGGAAAAGGTGGTATGAAGCTCCTGCATGTCACAGCTAGCCTGTTGGAGATTGTCTTGTATACTGCTTGGGAGACCTTGGACCTGAGGCATGAGGTCCATGAAGGCCGACTGTAAACTCAGAGTAATTCTGCAGGACATGTGCAGAGTCAGGGCTTCAAGGAACTGTGTATCACCAGCCACATCTTCGGACTGGCTCCACTTGATCCACAGGTTAGATGGGGGCTTATGGCAATTCTGCCCGTCCTCAGAACCTTGCTTGCTTTGATAAGTCAATTCAATTGCTTCATAGAGATGGTAGAAGAGTTTTCTGATGGTGTTCTTGGTACCTCAGATGTTTTCCGACGCATGCTTATATGCCTGGAGGTTGCTTGGCAGAGAACCTATTGATGTGAAATAGCCTTTGTCTCTTGAAGAGTTTTCTCTAAAATAGTCTCCATCTTCCTCTGAAGATTCTTGGTTATTAGCCATATGCAGTGAGATTGGGAGGTATTTGTCCATAGTCTCTTTTAATTCTTCTAGTGTTTGTTTCTCCTCTTTGATTTCAGACAAGATTTTCTCTTCATCAGACACAGATCTCATGGTAGGACTATTGAGGCTTATGTTATCTTCCCTGTTTGAGTCACCACTATTGGCATTCATTAATAAATTGGTTTCTTTCGATGGTCGAACTTCATCGAGTATGATCTCTTTAGACAAATATAGTTCCTCTTGCGATACCTGTGGTCCATTCATTCTCTCTTGGCTGATAGGTTCACTTGAAGTTTTGGCCTTGATCCTAGCCACAATCTCTTTTGCATCAATAAGTGTATCAGAGACAGTCTTCTGCATCTGTGATGGGCTTGTTCTGGTTTCTGGTGACGACATCTGAGAATACAGCCACCAAAAATTTGTAATTCAAACTTTTGTGAAAATCAATGCTGAAAACTAAATATATTAAATAAATTTTTAAAAAAGACAAAAAAAATAAATGCTTGTTGACTTGATTTGACTTGACCAACTCTATGATATAGGTTGTTGTTCAGTCATTTCAATCATGTCCAATTCTTCATGACCCAATTTGGGGTTTACTTGGCAAAGATCCTGGAGTGGGTTTCCATTTCCTTCTCCAGCTCATTTTACAGATGAAGAACTAAGGCAAACAGGGTTAAGTGATTTGCCCAGGGTCACACAACTAGTAAATGTCTGGGCCAGATCTGAACTCAGGAAAATGAGTCTTCCTGACTACAGGCTCGGCACTGTATCCACTGTGTTACCTAACTGCAACATGACATAGGTAGTTTAACATTCTCGTTGTTTTGCAGATGAGGGTAGGTTTAAAGAGGTTGTCACTTCCTCATACTCGTGAAGCTAAGAAGCAGCCTAGTCTCAATTTGAACCCACACTTTCTGTCTCCCAGTCTAGACTTCTAACCACCATATCACAATACTTCTCAGAGTGCCTGTAGAGAGCTTAATTATAAATGTTGATGTGATCAGTGGAACAAATTCTACAACTGAGAGTGGAAAGCTTGGAGCAAAATTTGGGACAGTGTTTCCCTACCATTATCTAGGAAAGAAAGAGGGCTCAGACCAGTGGACAAGATGGTTTGGGTGGCTTGTTCAATTCTTTTCCTCATTCTGACTCCAGGTACTCAAATGATAATCTATACAATAAAAATTATTATAATTATGAATAATCTGTTGTCCAGCTATGAAAATTAATCATTTTTCTATGGAGAGATATTTTAAATTCTATCCATATTTCCACTTAAGAAAAAAAATTTTCCTTATTGGAGTGAATTCTTCATGTGAACTTTTAAATAAATTTTCTGTGGTGATGAGGGAGAGGAGGTTGGATGACATCTGTCAGGTTTTTCCAAGACTCAATCACACTGGAAATATTAGGAGCTGATGATTATGTAACACTTCATATTCATTGCCTCTTTCAAACATCACAGATTTGTAAAATTCCATTTTAGAGATGAAAAAACTGAGGCTGAGAGAGGTTAAGGGATATGCCAAGTAACTCACAGAACAAGAATGAAAGGTTAGATTCAAACCAAGGTCTTGGTGACTCCAAGGGCAGTCCTCTGTCCATTACACCATACTGGTGATCTGGGTCTTAGATGATAATGGAAGACAGAGATAACAGGAAAACCATTCTTGACTATTTCTCCTCAACTTCCACTTATGAGAGCTGTCAAGCTGGGGTCCACTAAGATCCACTGTTGTGGTGGAGAACAAATCCCCTCCACACCCAGACTGAATAGCTTGTCATTATTTCTTATGTTCATTTTTTTTAGAAAATTTCCATCATTTATGGCAAGATATTGCAAGTTATTAGTTGTTGTGCCATTGAGGTGAGTCGTTTTTTTCCTGCTTCCTCTTTGGCAAAAGCATAGGTAATACTGCCTACCCTACAGGGTAATTCTGAGATGTGAACCAGAGTTCAAATCCTGCTTCAGACACTTACTAGCTATGACCCTGGTCAGTACTCATAATCTATCTCAGCCTCAGTTTTCTCATCTGTAAAATGGGAATGAAGATACTTGGCCTTTGTTGTTGTGGGGTTTTTGTGAGGATCAAATGAGATGACATATGTAAAGCACATTGTAAATCTTAAAGATATCTAGATATCTATATCTATCTATACAATATCTATATCTATATATATATATATATTTTATATTGTCCAATTTAGTCAAAGTTCTTCTATATTGGAAAGTAAGAAGATAATTCAAAGTGTTTTTTTAAAAATTATGAAAAATGTTGAAATCAATATCAAATGTTAAATTGTTTACAAACCATTTAATATTAAAGGGTCTAAAAACAAACTCTATAGGTCTAAAATGGGAACAGACTAGCTAAGAACAAATAATCAAAATAAGAGGTGATTATAAGAGAAGTAAAGAAACAATACTGAACCATCCTGGAACCTAATATGTAGGCAAACTATATATACTAGGGTCAGGAAGTAATTCTTCTATTCTAACTCAGCAGTGGTCCCATAGCTAACTTTGTTGTTCAGTCAGATGGGAGTGTCATTTTTGGTCTTTGGTGGACCTGTGCTCCTAATGTGCAGACCAATAATAGATCCAAATAGGATCGAAGTTCAGTAATATCATAACATCTCTTCCAGTTCTAGGACAGGTCCTCCATTTCACCCCTACCTGTAAATTAATGAAAACCATAGCTACCCTTCTGAAATGTCTGAATCTTAGAATGTTAGAGCTAACAGGGATTTTAGAGATCATTTCATCCAACACTCCCTACCCCAGTTCGAGAAATAAGGAAACGGAGGTGAAGCGGGGACTGACCCACAAGCCCATTGCTAGTGTGGGCCAAAGCCGTGATGATGACATACATTTCCTGACTCTCCATCCAATGATCTCAATGAGGTTTTTAAGAATAAGCATAGAGATGAAAGAGCTATACAGATACAAGCACTAGTTTAGAATTTAATAATTCCATAGAATAAATGTGTGTCTGTCAGCAATTGTGATGAAATTGTACACAAATCTGTTATCTTCCCAGACCTGGGATTTTGTCCTACCCCTTATAATATCAGAAAATATAGAGGATTTTGTTATTTCTATAGCATACTTGTACAATTCTTGAAAGTTCACAAATGCCAAAGATAAAAGCCTTTTTTCATTAGTAGCTCATTGTATCACAAAGTCCATTTTTAAAAATAAATTAATCTGGTCAACTTGGAGGTGCAGTGAGTAGAGCACTGGCCCTGGAGTCAGGAGGACATGAGTTCAAATCCAGCCTTAGACACTTGACACACTTACTAGCTGTGTGACCTTCTGCAAGTCCCTTAACCCCAATTGCTCTGCCTTCCCCCTCCAAAAACAATTTTTAAATGAATCTGTTGAGTTTATGACCCATTTCTTCATACCTCCCTAACCATACACAGGGATGGACTTCTAAACTTCCTTATTTCTGTCCAAGGTGCTGCTATCTTTTCAATCCTCCCAACTCATATCTTTTGACATTTTCTTCATCTCCTCACTCTTCATCTCTCACATATCTAATCAGTTGTGAAATTCTGCCATTTCTCCCTCCCTCCCTCTACACTACATACATCCCTCTTACATACAGCGTCTTTTCTCTTTACTTACATGATTCTTGCCTTCCTTCAGAACCTCACCACCTCTTGCCAGAATTATTGCAACAGACTCCTAATCAACCTCCCTACCTCAAGTTTCTCACCACTTCAATTCATCCTCCACTCAGCTGCCAAAATGACTTTCCTTAAGTGTAAATCTGGCCATGTCACTCCCTTATTCAATAAATTTTAATGGCTCCCTTATTGCCTATAATATAAAATATCATAACCTCTATTTGGCTTTTAAAGTCAACCTGGAGCTAGTCTATCTTTCCAGACTCACTGCATATTACTTCCTTTCTCATACTCTATACTCCAACCAAACTGGCCTTCTCTGCCTGGTACTTCACCTTCCATCCCTAAGTCTTTGAACTGGTTCTTCCTGATCCCATTCTCTCTCTCTCTCTCTCTCTCTCTCTCTCTCTCTCTCTCTCTCTCTCTCTCTCTCTCTCTCTCTCCCTCTCTCTCTCTCCTTCCTTCCTTCCTCCCTCCCTTCTTTCTTTCTTTCTTTCTTTCTTTCTTTCTTTCTTTCTTTCTTTCTTTCTTTTCTTTCTTCCTTCCTTCCTTCCTTCCTTCCTTCCTTCCTTCCTTCCTTCCTTTCTTTCTTCCTTTCTTTCTTTCTTTCTTTCTTTCTTTCTTTCTGTTTTAACAACCCAGCTAGCAGCTTCGGTGGGGGCATAAAATCCCTCCCCCTTCCGGTTACACTCCACCCCTTGTGCTCTAGGATACATGTCTGACTAGATTATGTATCCTAGAGCACACACATTATGATCCAATTAGGAAGGAAACTAAAACATATCATTCACAATAAAGCAAAACATATCATTCGGTGACATTCCTAAATATTGGTTTACGATTCAAATGTAATCCACCCAGTGTAACCAGAATGGCCTTTGTTTTCTTTGAATGACTCAGCTTACCTCATTGAGCCTCTGGACGCTGTGGCTTGCTCTTCCGGGGCAGGAAGCCCAGAGAGCATGCCAGGAAGCAGAAAACTTCCTGTGTGATAAGTCATGGGGCTGGCTGAGGGGAGGTGTTAACGTCTACGCTAGGGGGAGGGGCCAACTCAAGAACCAATCGGCCCTGGTCATTCAGGCAGTGCTTGATGATGTCAAAAACTCTATAAGAGGGGGGAGGACAGCTTGAAGCTCTCTCTTTTCCTCTTCCAGTTGGTGTGGGAAGCAGCGGCAAGCGAGCGTGACTCTGGGCCAGCCCTTGCTCTCGGGCCAAGCCCAGATGTTGGTAACTATGAATTGTATTGGGTCTGTCTGTTGATATTTGTAATTTGTTTGTATTTTGGTTTTGAGGTTCGGGGTGCTGGTTTGTTTTTCCCCCGAACTATATGAATGTTTTGAACCTCAGGGTGCTGGTTTTTTCCCCTGAAGTAAGTCAATGAATCTGTATTTGGTCTGTCTCTTGATGCTTGTCTGTATGCTCCCCTGAACTAACTGAATGCTAACTGAATGCTGGCATTTTCCCCTGAACTAAATGATTGCTGTCTGTATGCTAACTGAATGCTGGATTAAAGTAAGCTGGTCAACCCCTTCATCGTGCTTTCCTTGTTTAAGCAGATAAAAAGAACCTGTGCTTTTCCAGCGTCCCAGCAGCGTCCTGGGTGCATTTTATGCCCCCATAGAAGCTGCTAGCTGGGTTGTTAAAACACTTTCTTCCTTTCTTTCTTTCTTTCTTCCTCTTTTCTTACTCATTTCACTGTGAGGTTCATAGATTGGACCACAATAGGCCCCTGCCCAAGCTCCACTTAAGGGCTATATTTTGGGCCCTCCTGGCTCAGAGTGAATGTCAATGGTAACTGTTTCTCTTTTGAAAACGCCTGAGGGTTTTCCTCTCCCAGTTTGATTTTTTTTCTTTTTTCTAATTAAAGGGGCCATCCCTTGACTCACTTCAAAAGAAGCCTATTCACTGAATGGGCATTACCTCACTCAAAGTGAAAACCAGAAAACGTCTTAGCCTAGAATGGCCAGGGTCTCCCATTGAATCCTGGACCATCTCCAATCATCCTGATGAATATCTGGCCACCGGACCCAGATGGCTCTGGAGGAGAAAGTGAGGCTGGTGACCTTGCACAGCTCTCCCTCACTCAAATCCAAGTCAGCTGCAAGTCATGTCATCATTTTCCTGACATCATGGTCCTCTTCAAAAATGAAGGACAACCACAGCAACAGTCCTGATACCATGATACTCCCTCCTCACCTCCACCTCATAGAGTCCTTTTCTTCTTTTAAGACTCAGCTCAAGCAGCAATGTTTCCATGAAGACTTTCCTGACACCCACAATTACTAGAGTGCTTTCCTCCTCACAAGTTTGTTTGTAACTACTTGGTTATTCTGTCATTATTCCGTATATGTTAGTTTGCTATTTGGCTTTATTATATATGTATAAGTAGCGTATATTTATACATATTGACACATATACATATAGAGAGAGAGGAAAGAAAGAGAGAGACAGAGAGAAAGAGGAAAAGAGAGGGAGGGAGGGAGAAATGGGAGAGGGAGAGAGGGAGGGAGAAGGGAGACAGAAACCAAGATAGAGAGACAGACAGACAGAGACGAGAAGGGGGAGACATTAATATTATGACCAAAAATCAATGTCACTTGTCTCAAAGAACAAATTAGAGATAAAAAGTATACATGACTATTCTCTCAAACAATTAAAATAAACAATATTAATGTCTGCATGACTCCAGAGACAAATGAGAATGAACAGTAGCTTCTGAAATTTTAATTTAATAATCTGAATTGTAATCTACCAAGAACCCAAATATTCAGCTAAGAACTATATGGCATCCTTTAAATACTTTTTCACATTTCACATCTGTCTTTGTTTGTACTGTTTCTATGTATATGTTGGGACTAGTAACGAAAAACACACTAAAATGTGGAGACAGACAACAGCTTTATTGTCCACTAAAATTCTAGCCTGATTTGGCAGCTACCATTTGCTAATGGTAACATGTTCGTGAGCTGAAAGAGAGAGGACCTTCCTTTCTGGGATTCTAGAACTTGATGAAATGCTAAGGAGAAAAATCAAATTGAAAGAAGCAAGTCATTTTTGTCTTATCTCAGAGAATGGTCAATGAATCTTCTATAAGTCATTTTGTCAAACGGTAGGAGATAAAAAATTAAATGTGGAGATTAACGTTTTAAAATTAGATTAAGAAAATCTCTATATAAGCATATACAGATATATGTGCATACATACATATGGAGAGAGAGGGGGGAGAGAGAGAGAGAGAGAGAGAGAGAGAGAGAGAGAGAGAGAGAGAGAGAGAGAGAGAGTGAGGGAGGGAGAGAGAGAGAAAGTGAGAAATCAGATCATCATCCGATGGAACTAAGAAATCTGACCACTATAGACCTCACATCAACATGTGATCCCCATATAGTACAATCAATAGCTAAAAGATAATGAGTAAGCTCATTAGAACACTGTTCCTTACCAGCACAAAATTATGTAGTAATTCACATGTTTCCTCATACATTTTTAGAAGAAAACTGCAAGTAGGACAAAGCTAAATAAGCACATTTAATACTTCCAAGTGTTTACCAGGGTGAAATATTATAAATTGCTCATGGATCAGCATTCATTATTACAAAACTAGAAACCTATCAGTAGGAAAAATAAATAAAACAATAAAGCAACATGTAGCTATTAGCTACAACACTCTAGTTCCTTAACCCAGTCAGTTCTGGAAAATGCCAGCTACTTGGTATCTTCCTAGTTATTCCACCAAAGTGATCCAATTAGCTAAGAACAAGTGTTTGATCTTATTAAGATACAGTATTATGGCAAACGTCATCAAGAAGATCACTTTAATTCAAACCTCCCTTTCACTTTGACATGATATTAAGAAGGAACAATAATGACATTGATTTTATTAAATTATTCCCTTTTTATGTGGAATAATCTCTTTCTAATTGACTACAGAAAGTGCTCAGTAAATTATTCAAGGATTCCTTTCACTTTGGAACTCATTACTGCTTCATCAATGTAAAAACAAATCTAGTCACAATGTGGTTAAATTATTTTCTGAAGGTTGCCTGGTTACAATTCCTTAAGGATCTAGAATACCTTTAATTCTGGAAACTACACAGAACCAAGCCCAATCGAACACCCTTATTTGGAGGTACATGGAGGCTTTGAATATCATCTTGGAATATGCCTAGGCAAAACTTTCCCCACTCATTTTGTTTTCCAAAGGTGCCTGTGCCCTTCTGCATATATGATACTATTTTGGAGATTTTTCATTGGCCCCACAGGTTAAAAGATAGAAAGACCAGGAGATTTGCAAAAGTTCACTTCTGAAATTGATATACACTCCCTCTGCTAAAGTTAGTATGCTCTATTCTTATATGTATATCAGTGCCACACATAGAAACTATCTTCTGCTCTGTTCTACAAAGACAAATATGAACTAAAAGAAAAATTTAAAAATAGAAAAGTGTGTTTAAGTTTCCTAACGACTAGTTCCAGAGTTCATCTAGATGTGTCCTGTCAAAATATGCAGAAAACTCAGTCTATTCCCCATGATCACAACATGCTGGGTCACAAGCAACTGTTCAGTATTGCTGCTGTCTCAGCTCTGGGACTTTGATAATTTTTATTCAGGAATTTACCAATCTAAAAACTTACACAATCCTCAGCTGGAGCCAGTAATTATTATGAGCTAATGCAAGACCATCTTTTTTTTTGGGGGGGGGGTAACTTTGGTAGGATGAGGTTTACAAGCTTTTTACCCATTTATCTTGAGCTGTCCTGTCATTGGTGCTTAAAAGGTTAAGACTTTATTTGTGAAAACATAGAGAGATAGTGGGGAATCATGTTGTCTATAGCTTCATAAATCTTGCTTAAGATCCTTTTCAATTACCATCCATTTCTCCTTTAAAAAGGGACAAAAAAATAGAGGAGTGGAAGCAGGTCAGGGCAGTGTGCGACAATGACAGTGTGATGGGCTTGGACCCCCTGTGGTGTTTCCATCTGCTATCATTAAGGTGACTATTCAGACATGAAAAAATCCCTCTTGCTGTGCTGACAGGCAGACATCAAGAACGATGACAAGGCATTAAGACAGAAAGTCAGAGAGAGAGATGTCATATTCCACAAACAATACTGCCTCAAACGAGACCCCTGAAATTTTATTGGAATTTAAAATAAAAATAAAAGGGGTATTACTTGGAGGTTAGCTGGCATCTCTTTGTGTTAGCAATGATGATGGAAAGACTGCTGACAGTCAGACAGATAACAAACACACTCAGCCCTCCTACCTGTAGTCTTTACCATAAGAAATCCCAGCGATTTTTTTTGTTCATTCTTTGGTGAGAGTGGGTTTTTAATTTCTTGTCCTCTCTCATCAAAGAAGTGAGTAGAAGAAAGATTGAGTGGATAGCAGTGGAACCCCTGAAGCCTTTGGGGAAAGAGGAGAAGTAAGTGGAAATGCCAAAAAAAAAAGGGAGCATGAGAACATCTGTAATAAACTGTCTATACTGTCTAACAATTGAAGTCCAAACAAATGATAATTAAATCCATATAGAATGTTAAAAGAAGTGTGAAATGACTGCAATGTTTATCTCAGTGTAAAGTAACAAAACGAGCACAGGCTTTTAACCAGCAGGGGGTGCAACAGGATTATGATTGAGCTCTGACCCTTTGGCACGGAGACTGAAAGCAGATGTGACAGTTGTACTGAGCGAGGAGTTTAGCTTCAACCTACTGGAAGGGTTCTCTTTCTAAAGGTTATGCTTCTCCTGTCTCCATCCAGAGCTGGGTTCTTGCTGGTGTTCTCCCCCAGCTTGCTCAAGTTGTACAGTAGGAGATGTCCATGGTCCTGCCCAACCCCTAGGGATCAGTTGTAGGAAGATTCAGATGACATTTACAAGACTGTGAAAACAAATGTGGCTTTCCATCCTGAGAGAGAAAATGTTTCCATATTGGTCGTAATTAAGATTCAGGGACGGGAGGGAGGTAGGAGTCTCTATACTGTTTATTTGATATAGTTCAAGTTGTGAACATGCTATAATTAATTTATCAAATGGAAATAATCTAAAGGCATTTAAGTGATGCCAGAATCAGTATTTGCTTCTTACATTCAGAGTCTACAAAATACCATAGCACTTTTATTCTAGGGTGTATATGTCAGAGGAAAATCTTCCATGTGTCCAAAGGCATCTTTGAAGTTCCATCTTTAGGCCACTCCATCTTCCCCCTCCATTGTCACTCTCTCTATCCATCATTCTCCACCGCCCACCTTCCTTCCATCACATTCTACCTTTCTTCTCTCCCTTGTCACTTTTTTTGGTGTCTCTCATTTTTTTGTTTCTTTGTCATTCCCACAGAGAAGCCGACTTTTCTTTCCTGGCTCCTGTACTGAAGGCTTTTTCCTTGTATGGCCTCAGTTACTCCCATTGGAGGCAAATGAACCAAACATTGGTTCTAGAAGAAAAGAAAGCAGAGTAGTCGTCTGATCAAAGATCACAGGATCTGATAACCAGTGTCACTGACTGTAAAAATCTTTACGGTCAGTAAGGTTTACTTAAGCAAGACACTCTAAGAGACTAGGAGTCATAGGTAGAGAGAATGAGGTCAAATAATAGTAATATACAATTCCAGTACTTAGAGGCTTTTATATTATAGAAATTGTCAAATTTCTAAGAAAATCATGTTGGCAGAAAATTATTTAATTTCACTAAAATGTTATATTCCATATAACAGATATATGTCATATATCCACATATGTCAATATACATATACCTATAGATATATCTCATATAGGGTATAAGTCTGGCTCTAAATTTAAAGTTACAATGGAAACATTCCTTATGGACACATAAGAAAAAAATGAATAGCTAGCATAAGCTTATCTTTAAATTTTTAAGTATAAAAATATGTAATAAATATATTTTCAGTATTGCATCATAAAGACTAACATTTGATTTCTACATCATCTTACTGACTCCACTGAATTTACTAGTTTTCTAATATTTGGAATCCAGTAATACCAATCATTTTCAAAACCAAAGTAATTTTGACTTCAATGATCACCTTAATTTAAGGAAACAAGACATAAAAACTTTAAAGCCTGATAGTGGAAGAGTAGTATTTTCACAAAATAAACCTACATGTGGATAGAGAAAATATTTATACCTTTACCATGTAGCCAAGTATATTTCAATAGATTATATTACATTCCAATTTCCTCAGGTTACTGATATTTTTGCTATGTGGCAGCAAGATCTCCAGCAAATTGGGTATAGGTCCTGTGTTGAACTTTGGGAGGACATAGACAATACTTGCACAGAGTGGGCAGGTATGTATGTATAGCCAACTACATCCCTGGAAGTAACTCCCGAATCTATGAGATCACAGATTCATTTGAGTATTTGACCACTGATATTTTTAGTTCAGCTATTTTTTACGTATAGTTTAGTTCAGGGCAGCTAGGTTGCACAGTAGATAGAGTGTGGGAATCAGGAAACAATCAGGAAAACTCATTTTCATAAATTCAAATTTGGTCTCAGAGACTTACTAGCTATGTGACCCTGGGCAAGTCACTTAACCCTATTTGCCTCAGTTTCTCATCTGTAAAATGAGCTGGAGAAGGAAATGGCAAACCATTCCAGGATCTTTGCCAAGGAAACTCCAAATGGGGTCACAAAGAGTCAGACATGACTGAAAAAACTGACAAGCACAACAACAACAGTTTAGTTCAGGTACTAAAATAAACTAGTTCCATTTAGTGTAATTATCAAAGATGATAACTAAGTAATACCAATTGAAGGGGACAAAGATATCTAGAGCCTTTCTTCTTTAGAATGCTGGCTTGAGTTAGACTAAGACTACAGAAAATTGTGATCACCTTAATCCATGTTATTTAATGAATTCCTTAATTACCAAGACTTAACAAGATAAAGTCCCCTCCCCCATATGAAGAAACTTAATCATTTCAGTTCAATTATTTAGGGAAGCATTTATTTTACAAAGAAATTATCACAAGCAGGTTAAAAAAAACAACAACTTGGTAGTGACTAAGGAAAAACCTTAATAGTGAAGATCACTGTATTCCTAATTAAAGGGAATTCGCCCAGTTTTACTAGCACATACATACAATGATGGGGAATTTCAGTGTGACTTAACAATGTGTATAATTCCTATTGTTTCTATGGGAATTTTTTTCATCCTTGATATGATTGCCATAATCAAACATTATCTATCAAAAGGTAAAATATCTTCAAAAAGAAAAAAAGTAAAGATCATAGTAGCTACTTGGGAAATTTTATACAGCCTAGGTGGTGGGCCAAAATTATTGATATAACCTGGGACATAACAGTAAATACACACACACACACACACACACACACACACACACACACACACATATGTCCTGGATTCTTCTCTCCTTGGCCTGTCAAGAATAAATTTCTCATTGCATCCAACTGGCACACTGGTCACAAAAGTTCAAGGAATGGCTACTAGTGTGAGAAGGTGAGTCTGTGGTACAAAACCATCCAAAAGAAGCAGTCAAGAAGTCAAAGCAATGGAGGCCAAAAACGTTGTTCACTCGGGCACATAACCTCAATTTGTAAACAACAGGGTATTCGGTGTCCTTTTATGTGAGACAAAAGCCTAAAAGAAAGACTCTGAACAAGTTGGTTCTGCCTGAGAAATGACCCTAATTGTTTGGGAAACAGGCAAAGGTAAGAGTTCATAGGACCAATAAACTAATCCCTACTCAAAATCAGTCTAGGGATTTGAAATATGGGCTTTTTTGATCACTGAAACCTCTAATTTATAAAATCTAACACACGCCAGCTACTATCATGTCATTTCTTTCCAAGGTACATTCAAGAGAGGTCCCTCTGTCTAAAAGCCATTACTGTATCACAATGCTGAGTTCAAGATGAAACATTAATGTTGGTGAATTTCAACACACATGCATGAAGGAGGCATAAAATCATGGCTCCTAAGACTTTAAGAGTTTAAGCCACGTACATCTGAGGAGGAGGGATTAATAAAGCAGTAACTTATTCTGACTTATTTGTTAAGAAATGAATAATCTACAAACCTAACCTGAAAAACTTTGAGAACTCCTGCTGTAGATCCTGAAAGAAAACAAAATTATTCTTTCCATCAGACTTCCAACTAGATTTGTACTGATAAGACTCCACACTTTGGAGCTGATATATACACAGAGATCACTTCCAAGTCTGCATTCTCAAACACATGCAAAGTAAACACATTCAATTTGGGATTTTGCAGTGAAAATCAGGAGACTGAAAAGAATACTATAAGAAAACTTTCAATTCTACCTTGAATCTTTCTAAATTCTAACTAGAGTCTTTGAACTTTTGGCATCCCTCCTGTATCTAAAATAAAAGAGAAGTAGGTGTTTAATGTTCACTTTGGTTAAAGGCAAGATTGCTTACTCTATTCCTTTAAATAATGCAAGAGTATGAAAAATGTGAATTTCAAAGCAAAGGACTAGCTAAGAACTTGTTGACCAATTTGCTTTCCTTCTTTTTCATAAATATAAGGTTACAAAATGCATGTAAAGGACGCTTATAAAAGCCAGTGATAGAATTTCCATTTATTTTTATTCCAGCAAAAAAATAATTTGACCAATGATTTTATTTAGGGCATGATTATGCTGAAGAGAAAGAATTAAATTTGTTTTCATACATTGGATGGGTTGATGAGAACCCAGAGAATGTTTGTGACATTATTATCTGCAACTGTTGCTGGAAGGAAAAAAACTGCATATGTTATGGTCAAAAGGATGAGAAACAGGCCATTCCTCCAGGACGGCATCACTAGAGTGGAACCCCACACCTCCACTCACGCCTGAGATTCACATAAGACACACCATTCACTGAGCAAGAAAGGGAAACTAGAGAAGAGAGAAGCTGTATGAATAATTTAAATCTTGGCCTTTTTTTCTCCCAAAGCTCTTTTCTCTTTGATATGTCTATAACATCAGAATGACCATTTTATAGTCCAGTGATATTTCCAGAGAGAATGATTAAGAGAAGGAAAGAAGGAATAAAAGGAGATGCAAAAAACTGCTTCTCTCCAGGCAAGGCTATTTAAGAGACAAGTTATTCGAGTAGTAGTCCTGAAGCAAAGGAAGAATGAATATATTTCAGCTGATTTCAAAATTCAGTCATCTTACTCAGAACATTAAGAAGGGATGGGGAAGAGCTATGAAGTTTAAAAAAAGATTTCTGACTTCAGCTTCAGATTTGGGTTTTATTTTTCTTCTGGTTCCGCTGACAGTCCAATCAGCCCAGGGCATCACCTGTTCTTGGAGGTTGTCATTGGCATTTCATATATTTCACTGTTATTGAGGGAAGCCATTCTCCAGATTCAGATGAAACTCTGTTCCATCTGTGAAGTCTCTGAACAGTGAGTTTTTGTATAGTAAGTCTCAGGACCAATTTACATATGTGAATTTAGGAGAATTATGAAGAGGAGAGCCTGCAGGGACCCCATGGCTGGAGAAGACTGCTTTAAAGCTGAAACAAAGGCTGGAAACATGAAGAAAAAAGAATCAACAGTTAAAGTTACACATTGCAATACTGCAAGGTTATCATCATTGGCCAAAGCTCAGTGTGTGGAGGTTATCGACATTACTTTGTCTGGACTTGCTAGACATCGAGTCAGAGGATGCAACAAATCCCCTTCTAGAGAACAGCAGTGTGAAGGGTGCTGACTGCCAACCTGAGAAAAGCAGACCGGTCAGCACAAAGGACCTTCATTAGATCATCACTTTTTCCCACTCTCACTATTTGAACTTTCCTTAAATTTTGCAGGAAAAAATATGGCTAGAAGAGCCACCATAATTATTTTTCAATATCATATGAGGGCTATGATTAAGAAAAAAAGGGCGCAGGGAGGCTACTCCTGACTGGCCTTTGTTCCTTGCCACATTCCTTACCACACACATCTTCTAAGCGGATATTTTTCAGCTTTGATTCCACAAAGAAAGGGACAGACCAGAAATCTCATGAAATTCAGTCAGTTCAGCCACTGATGTATTTTTTTAACAACCCAAGTGCTATTATTATCCAAGATTCCTTAATTTGCCTTTACAAAACATTTTATGCATGTGAGAATACTTCTTGTGATTTCAGTGACCCAGTGTTTAAGCAAAGGTGGCTCAGAATCCAGATGCTTTCTCTAGTGGGCCAGAAACAGAAAAAAACTGACCTTCACCTTCCTGGGGCCTTCTCCCTACTCTTGATGAGTATCTGCAGCTGTTTGGGCTTCCTTGTGGCTCTCTGCATGGACTCACATCCCTACAGCTCTAAAATTAGATTCTCACCCTTGGAGTGGGATGATGCAAAGAAAAAAAACTAGCTGGGGCTAGCCCTGGGGCCCAGGGTGCAAGGTAATAAACCTAGTTGTGTGTATGCATGTGTGTATGTTTGTGTGTCTATGTGTGCACATGTGCCCTAAATTCCTATTGTCTCAAAAAAAAACCATGGCAGAATAGCTTCTTGCCAAATTTAAAAGCCAAACCTAGAGATCTGAATTGTCATATAGGTCCCTACTGGAAACATGTAATCATGTTGTTTGAGAGGAGCAGATAATACTTTCCATTCACTAAACATCTTCCTTCTTTCCTTTCTTTTTCCTCACTCTCATTCTCTTCTCTTTCCATGTTTCATGGTATTATACTTAGTGCAATATTCAATTAATTTGGAAAAGAAGGGCGAAGGGTCATCTTAATTCAGTCTAGCTAATGTTTTGAAAATCAGACATTGATATCCATTCACATAAGCAAACTTATTTTTTTGTTTTCTGTACTTAAATAGTATATAAATATTTTTAAAAGCTATTAAAAGACTCGGGAAGCTTCACTAGACTAGTACTCAATCCCAAATCTCCCAAAGAGATTACTTTAGTTAGATATTGTAAGCCAATATGGCCCTTTGGTGTGATAAATAGGTCACGGCAAACCTACCTGAGGACTTATGTAAGGCCTAGCTCAGCGCTATTATTCAGTTTTTAATACCATAAGTCTGGTTAAAAGATAACTATGATGGAACAGCAGGTTCCCAAACCCTACACAACTGCTGTGCAGACCACCCAGGAGGCAGAGCTGTGCGTGAGCTGAAGGACAAAAGTCAGAATTTCAAAAAAAAACAAACTTTACAGTGCAGTGCAATGTTGTCAAGAGGCAGTAATACAAAAATAATACTACAGTATGCTGCTAGAACATGGCAGACCATGCAGTTAGTGCCTGTTGCTGGAGAACAAGGAAAAGAAAAAGAACATGAGGAGGACAGAGATGCTTCTCATATATTTCCACTGAAAATGATTCAACGTTTTATGAAAGGGACCAGGAATGAGCTTTGCAATGTGTTAGCAATTCTAAGAAAGACACAGATAAAAATCCTCGTTAAGGAATGCACACAAAGTGGGGGGGGACCATAATGACACAAACAAAACTGAATTTAAAAGTATTTGACATTGGAATTCCTTACCTAATCCAAACAGAGGGAATGAAAATTAAAATTGAACGTTTTAATATTATGTGAGAAGCTAATTAGCCGCAGAAAGTTAATTATTCAATCAGAATTCTGTGGAGAGAGAAAAATCAAATTGCATTGTATTAACCTTGAATATGCACTAAGACAAATACATATATTGCTAATTTATTTCCATTTATTTTGACTGCACTTAGAAACAGCAGCCACATTTCCCTCACAGCATGCAACTTACCTGTTCCCCAATAAAGGCATTCCTTTAAAATAAAACAGCAAATGGTTCCCATTTTCACCACTCAGGTGAGACAATCTTTTTAAAGTAAATGTGTCTCTTAAGCTAAGAATCAGTGATTCAGTCAACAATCGTCAAATGAAGTAGAAGGCACATTACTTTTGTGGAGGTGTATTAGAAAATCAAATACATTTTGTCCCTGGAAATGGCTGGTGACTGGTTTTTAGTTTGTTTTTTATCTTCCAAGTAATGACAATGTGCTTGCTTGAAGAATATGGACACTTCTCAAAAATAGTAGAGGATGAAATTGAAACAAAATCTGTTCAACCTCTCACTGGGCTCTATACTGCCTTGCCGAGAAGCCAAATACTATTTTTCTCCATGTGCCAAGAGATAAACCTAAGAAAATAATATAGTCCAAAGCAAAGAATTTTAAGATGCCTTTTGTGTCAGCCAGCAGGGCTAGTCTTACAAATAGGCAAAAGAAGTGGTTATATAGGTGATTCTGGTATTGGGCCATGAAGGTTTCAATATATCTTTTCTTTATTATAAAGTTAAAACGTGTTGGCATTGCTTATATGCTCATAAAGCTAGGTCAAGCAGTGGATAGAGTGCCTGGACTGGAGTCATAAAGGCATCTTCTTAAGTTCAGATCTGGGCTCAGACACTTACTACCTGTGTAACCCTGGGCAATTCACTTAACCCAGTTTGCCTCAGTTTCCTCATCTGTAAAATGAGCTGGAGAGGGAATTGGCAAACCATTCCAGTGTCTCTGCCAAGAAAACCCCAAATGGGGTCACAAAGGTCAGACACAACTGAAAACTACTGAAAAAATATGCTCCTGTGGTTTTGATACTTGGTCATCCTAATTATGCTTCAAGGCTTCAAAGATCTGTGACTTCATTGGCATAGGGATTTCCCTGTATTTATGCAGAGGCCAAGCCCTCTCTATCAAGCAGAGGATGCCCACTTGCCAGGTAAGCAGCAGAGGCAATCACTATTCCAATGTAGATTTCTGAAATCCCTTCCTGCTCTTAGACTCCATAATTTATACCTGAAAATTGTCTTTAAGGGTTGCTAAAAAAAATAGTCATCACCTTGTCATGATGATGAGCCTTCATGAACCCAGTGATTTGGCAATGGGGCTCACAATGGAAGGCAGCTAGGTCATATGGCAGTGGTGGGCCTGGAGTCAGAAAGACCTGAGTTTGAGTCCTGACTCAGACACTTACTAAGTAAAGTAGGCTGCTCCTTACTAGCCTTGGCCCCTGCTACATCCCTTACCACACACATTCTGTAAGACAATATTTTTCAGTTTTGATTGTACAAGGAAAAAAATGGAAGAGAAATCTCATGGAATTCAGTCATTTCAGCCATCAATGTGTCATTTCATAACACAGGTCCTTGTGTGACCCTGGGCAAGCCTCTTGGGCATTCAGCTTCAGTTTTCTCATCTGTAAGATGGGAATAGTAACAGTACGGAAGCCACAGGATTATTGCAAGGATCAAATGAGATAATGTATGCAAATCATTTTGGAAACCTTAAAACACAGTATAAAGATTTATTGTCATTGTGGTTATCAATATTTTCATCATTAATATTAATTGTCAGCTTAGTAGGCTCTTACAGTGCATGTGCTCTGCTGACACAGTCTGAGAACTGAGGGCACTGCCATACCTTCAAAAGGAGACATCCAAGTGAGACTTTTGTAAGAAATTCCAGAGAGAGAGAGAGAGAGAGAGAGAGAGAGGGAGGGAGAGAGAGAGAGAGAGAGAGGCGAGAGGAGAGAGAGGGAGGGAGGGAGGGAGAGAGAGAGAGAGAGAGAGAGAGAGAGAGAGAGAGGGAGGGAGAGAGAGAGAGAGAGAGGGGAGGGAGGGAGGGAGAGAGGGAGGGGGAGAGAGAGAGAGACGGAGGGAGGGAGGGCGAGAGAGAGAGAGGCGAGAGGAGAGAGAGAAAGAGAGAGAGAGAGAGAGAGAGAGAGAGAGTGAGAGTGAGAGGGAGGGAGAGAGATAGAGGGCGTGAGGGAGAGATTGAGAGAGAGAGGGGAGAGGAGAGAGAGAGAGAGAGGGAGAGAGAGAGATAGAGAGAGAGAGAGAGGGAGAGAGAGAGAGAGAGAGGCGAGAGGAGAGAGAGAGAGTCCAAAGCTTCACTAATACTTTTGGAACATTATATGTGTGTTTCTGTGTATTTATACATTTTAAATATAATCATTGAACAAAGCACCTCCCTTCTAAGGGGCATGGGTCCTGATTCAGTATCCTTACATAGGAAAGTTATTGGAGCCAATAGTTGAAAATAAAGGAAAGTACCTAATGTCTACTGGCCATGGAACATGTCTGTTCACTAAGTTCAACCAATGATTGGGCATTTTGGGAGAGTATCTTGCCCACCCCCACCCCCACCCTGCAAAGGTGAGGAAGGGAGGGATAGTTCTGTTACAGGGCAAAGAATGTGCTCTAAAGTGCAGGAGGACCTAGACTCTGAGACATGATCCATTCAGGGTCGTGTGAAAAAGGTGCCACCAAGAGCCTAGGCATCCAAAGAAATCCAGCTAGTAGTAGTAGTAGTTAGTCCACTTTAAAAAGAACAGGGGGTTATGGGCTGCTTCCAAGGAGCAGAAGAAAAGGTGGGGGGAGAAGGAAATCCTGTAGATTGGAGGGGGGAGAAGAAGAAGAAGAAGAAGAAGAAGAAGAAGAAGAAGAAGAAGAAGAAGAAGAAGAAGAAGAAGAAGAAGAAGAAGAAGAAGAAGAAGAAGAAGAAGAAGAAGAAGAAGAAGAAGAAGAGAAGAAGAAGAAGAAGAAGAAGAAGAAGAAGAAGAAGAAGAAGAAGAAGAAGAAGAAGAAGAAGAAGAAGAAGAAGAAGAAGAAGAAGAAGAAGAAGAAGAAGAAGAAGGAAGAGGAAGAAGAGGAGGAGGAGGAGAAGGAGGAGGAAGAAGAGGAAGAGGAGGAGGAGGAATAAGAGGAGGAGGAAAAGGAGGAGGAGGAGGAAGAAGAAGAAGGAGAGGGAACTAGAAGAAGCCTAGATGGCTCCCTAATTCCCAGGCTATGTGGCATGATAAACACATTGCTTTATTTTAATTACATGTTTAAGAAAATGTTTTATCCATTCATATATATATATTGCAAAAAGTACATTTTGCTTGATAAGAAGACATAGTTCGACAAAGACATATTATCTCATTAGCCCCTAAGAGTCAGCATGCAGTTTGATATATAAAAATGTCCAAAATGATGTGCCTCATTTGGAGCTTCACTCTGAAGAAAATCCGAACACATTTATTTAGATTCAAAAGATGAGATTTATAATTTTCTCTGATAATGCTAGCAAACAGATGTCACTAAGCAATCCAGGGGACTGGAGCATATGCAAGGAGGAGAACTCGGCAATTTGAGCATGGCAAACATTCTGTGAAAATGCTAATTGAGAGATAAAAACAAATTAACTGCTATTGAGACGGACAGTCTCCCTGAGAGAGTATGTGCTTAGAGAGGGAAGGGCAGCGGCAATGACAGAATCACATCCAGGCTTTGGCCCATGGACCTGACCTGCTGACCGCCCAACTGGTGATTCTAGAAGTACCCTTAACATACCAGGAGAGCAAAGGAAAATAGGAGGAGAGGCTTTACTCTATCAAACGTTACAGGGGAGCTAACATTTCAAACTAGCTGTTCTTCCTTGAAGTGAATACCATTTTGGTTTTTCTCTTCACACTAAAGCAAAATAGTTGTAAGACTAGAGAAAGCAAAGACTATATATTTCTACATATAGACACTTACACATGACTACAAGGCCTGTCACATTAGAGATAAAGGGGTAAACATATCAGGCCTCCCTGAAAAATGACGTATAAGTGGAGGAGATGAGAACAGATAGACACCTGGTCTGGAATTAAATCACCTGGGTTCTAATTCTGAAATTATTATTACTGTTGTTGTTACATAATGTCCTTGTTATTTAAAATGCCTGGATGATAATTCTGCATCTATTTTATTATTATTAATATTATTTTGGCTGTGGTTGCTACATGAGATCCTTCTTACTCAAGACGCCCGGGTAATAATTCTGAATCTATGACTATCATCACACATATTACCGGTGTGTATTATAATCCCTGATCATCTCACTCTCCTCTTTTTCAATGAAGTTCAGATACGAATGTCCTGAGGCAAGTCGCTATCCTGCTAGTTTTCTTTCAGATTTAATGCTCTATTGCACAGGCGGATAAACTAATTCCTTTTTTGTAACCAAATAGAAGCATTGGGATATAAGTTGGTTTTTCTGTACCTTTATTTAAAAATCCTTCAGGACAACTCTGGTAGCATACAGGCAGGAGCTGGTGAAAACTAATTTTGCTGATATGTCCCAAGCCCCCCAGGACATACACAGGCTAAGTCTTTATAAACGTGAAAATCAAGAATTACCCCCTCCCCTTTCCCCCAAGACGGCGCCGAAGGCGAAGAAGGAAGCCGTTGCCCCCCCCCCAAGTCGGAGGCCAAGTCCAAGGCCTTGAAGGCCAAGAAGGCGGTGTTGAAGGGTGTCCACAGCCACAAAAAGAAGAAGATCCAAACATCCCCCACCTTTCGGTGACCCAAGACTCTAAGACTTCGAAGGCAGCCCAAATACCCTCAGAAAAGTGCCCCTCGGAGAAACCAGCTGGATCACTATGCCATCATTAAGTTCCCCTTGACCACTGAGTCTGCTATGAAGAAGACTGAGGACAACAACACTCTAGTCTTCATTGTGGACGTCAAAGCCAACAAGCATCAGATAAAGCAAGCGGTAAAGAAGCTGTATGACATCGATGTGGCCAAGGTCAACACACTGATCCGGCCTGAGGGAGAGAAGGAGGCATATGTCCAACTTGCTCCAGACTACGATGCTTTAGATGTTGCCAACAAAATTGGAATCATCTAAACTCTGTCCAGATCCACCTACAATCCAGCTCCACCTACAATAAAAAGTTTTCCAGTAAAAAAAAAAAAAAAAGAATTACCCTCTCCCCTCCCCCAACCATTTGCTGGCCTAGCACAGTCATGTTTCCTGGGTCCCTGACCCCACCTTCCTCAGTAGGCAATGCACATTTCGCTGGTCCAGATTACCCTGCTAACTTTACCCTTGGATAACAGGGCAGTTTCTTATTGTGGCCGTGCCAGCTCTTTGTCTAAAACTCGATGTAAGTTTGAGCTCTGAGGGGTTCTGGGCTTTCAATCAGAGTGTGAATACTGTTGCACATCTGAAGCCACCCCACTGTGTGCTGCCCACAGACTAAAGGCAACAGAAGCTGTGCATGGACACTAGTCCCCATTGTGAATGAAAATCAAGATTAATTAATTGCTGTATTTGTAGAACAGTTAGTGGTCATCAGTCAGCTTTTGTCATTAGTTGACTTAAATATGAACCTTTAAGATTTGCAAACTACCGTACCTTACTCCATTTGAGCTTTATAACAACCCTGTGAATGTATATACTAAGGATATTACAACTCCCATTTTACAGAAATGGAAATTGAGGCTCGGAGCAGTTAAGTGATCTGCCCAAAGTCACATAGTAAATGAAAGAGGTAGGTTTTGATACAAAGTTTCTATTGACTCCAAGTACTTCTTTCCACTACACCTCTCCATTAGGCGGTGAATCTCTGTGTCCTTATTCCCTCATCTCTAAAAAGATGTTGGAGCTGGTGACTTCCAAGGTCATTTCTGGATTTAGCATTCTAGGATTCTACATTTACCAGACATAATAAGATGTTAGTATGAACTTTTTATCTTTACCACTTTGGGGGAGAGGCTTTTCATTTGCCTGAAATCATAACATTATCTTTAGAATGACAAATGAATGGATTCTTGCTGTGCCCATCATAATTCACTCTTTCATTTATGCCAAATTTCCAGAGGTTTCTGTTGGTACTCAGGGCATTTCTTGACTCTCTTCCACTATTTATCCAAATAAGTCAGGTGAAATACCAAGTAACTGAAGGTCTTAAAGAGTTAGCCTTAAAACAGCCACAGAACATGGATTTCAAATGTGTCATTTGTTAAAATCAGATGCGGTTTAGAGGAAGCCACCACGAGATGCTTCAACTATATGAACTAACCCACCTATAGAATAAAAGAGGTCATCCTGTTAGACCAAGGTGAAGTGGTCTTTTGCCTGGATTTTCTGGACAATGCCTTATTTGTCCCCTTTTATTTACTGTGCACATGGGCACTTCCATTGTTCTTAGGAGGACCTGAATTTAGGAGTTCCTGTAGATACAAGGGCATGTTTAACTTGTAGAACTTCAAAGCTTTCCAGGGAACCACGAAAATAAAAAGCAAATCTCAAATGATGAGTGTGTGGCCTTTTGGCCCTGACAGGTCAAGCATTATAGTGATGGAAGCATTAACATCACTACAAGAAGGTGGAAAGAATACATGTGTGGACTGCTTTTATCATCTCCAAAGTTACTGTCAACCACAAAATGCACTGATCAATTTCCCAAAGGAAGATGCAACTGGAAAGTAAAGGGATGGAGCTGTGTATGGTAAGGGGCCACATCCAGGAAGACCAATGAACTTAATCTCTTTTGGAGGTTGCCAAGCATTCTAATTATAAAGAAGTAATCAGTACTGTTCGGGGACCCTATCTCCCTCTTCTGAACACATCCCAGAGAGCCCAGCACATGCAACACTGTGTTTAGCAGTGTTTATAGATTATAATAAGGAGACTCTCCAGAAGATGAGCTGTACTCTAGTCACAGATAGAATAGGAAAAGCTGAGAAATAACCCTTTCCATTCAGCTTGAGAGTCCCCTTTCAGTTGACCTTTCTCAACATGACAAGGATGGGTGAAAAACATTTCCCAAATCATGACCTTTTCATTTTTGTTTCTGTCATGGTAACTAAGCTCAACCAGAGTGTTTTTGTTAACTGAAAATAGAAACTAACCTATGCTGACTTCATCAACCAACTCTGTGAGACAGGGATTAATGCTAGGGAAAGGACTCATCCAGTGCCTTGAGCACAGTAGGTGCTTAATAAATGTTTTTGGAATTGAATGAAATAGAGTTGAATATCTGTATCACTAGCTTTCTCCTACTTCTGAATTCTTTCTCCCACCTACTTGTCTCATCCACAGTGTTCTTACTCATCAATTTTCTTTCACACTTATCCATCCACCTACTCATTTTCCCACCCAGTCTGTCTTTTACTGACCTACTGATCATCTTTCCCATTCACCTACCTACCCATTATTTCAGTCCTCTTCCCATTTTCCCAGGGAATCAGTAATTAACATTTCTGACAATGTCACCATAGGAATAGCATAAGGGTTTGAGCGAAGAGCACTAAACATCTAAACCATAGCAGTGGATGGAGCCATGAATCTAAGCAGAATGAGGGCTACAGTGATATGCTTCAGAGTAAGAAAAAAATATTGTTTCAGGAACTTCACCAAATTCTAAGGCTATGGTTATTTTTTTCACATCACTTAAGATGAGTGTGGTGAGATTCTATCTGATTTTAAGAACAGAACTAGGCATTGTGAGAAACACAGAAATAAAGACTGTTCTTTAAGTGGTTCCCTTTTAAACTAGATTTAGTCATCAATTGGAGAAGAAAAATGCTTGGGGGAAAACAGACTCTGTTGCATCCTCATTCAATGAAAAAGCCCCCAAAGATGATAATAATTATCAGAAAGACTGCTGAAGATAGAAAATTATTGTCTTTCAGTTGCTTTTTAGTCACATCCAACTCTTCCTTTGGGGTTTTCTTGACAAAGATACTGAAGTGGTTTGCCATTTCATTCTCCAGCTCATTTTACAGATGAGAAAACTGAGGCAAGCAGGGTTAAGTTACTTATCCAGCGTCAAACAACCACATTTGAACTCAGGTTTTCCTGATTTCAAGTCTGGAGCTCTATCCATTGCACCACCTAGTTACCCATATAGAAGACACTAAGTATTAAGTCTGCACAGGAAACTGTGCTAGGCATTAAAGAGCACATATAAAGAGGTGTAAATAATTAGTTATATTATATGTGTGTGTGTATACATATGTTATAGAAACACATAAAATATACACAATAGAGTAACTGAAGGTAATCGAGAGTGGAAGGCATTAGCAGGAGGGCAGAGGCATGAGGGAAGACTAGGAAAGGTTTCCTGCAGACGATGGGATCTGAGCTGAGCCCCAAAGGAAGCCAAAGAAACTAGAGGATGAAAATAAGAAAGCAAAGAATTCCAGGCATGGGGGACAGCCAGTAAAAGTGCACAGAGATGGGAGATAGGGTCTTGTTTGAGGAGTTAAAAGTACATCATTGTCATTGGATCATAGAGTGAATGAGGGGGAGTAAAGTAAGTAAAATAAGACAATTGGAAAAGTAGGAAGTAGCTGGGGGGGAGGGGTTGTGAAAAAGAATTTGCATTAATATTGGAGGGAATGGGGAGCCACTGGATGTCATTTAGCAGGGTTACATGGTCAGAAATCATGATGGCATCCCACTGAAGGATTGAATGGATTGAAGAGATATGCAAGGCAGAGACAGAATTTAGAAAGTTTAGTGCTGAATTTGCTCAAATTCTCTGAAATTAAAGAGATTTCTCTCTGAGGGGTGAGAGAGAGCAATATAGGGGAAATCTAGGCTATGGAAAGAGTAAAAATCCGGGGTGAGTATGAGTGGAAGGGAGAATGTTAGCTAATGAGACAAGGCAAGACAACAAGCATTTATTAAGCACTTACTATATGCCAAGCACTGTGCTAAGCATTTGGGGATACAGATACAAGCAAAAAGTAAGATATTACCTGCACAGTGGCATTAGGGTCTATAATTACTTTAACTGTTATGTCGAATACATCGCTACCTAGAAACACGGCTACTCATGCCACAACATTAGGAGAGAACCCTCTCTGTCTTTGCTTCCTTCTTTTCTCACTAAAATAAAGATCCCTAACAGAATATGCAGAGTATTTTTGTAGTCACTGCTCCCATATGTCTATGTGATTGGGTCTCCCATACAGGAATGACTAATCACACCTCTAAATCCTGCTCTCTTTGTAACTTCCTCTTTCTAGTAATTCCGTTTTGATGGATGACAAGTATTGGTTCTCTTTCCTCCTCTCTCTGGAGCTAAAATGCTATAAGGATGATTTCACATAGAATACAACGGGATGGTGAGATTAGTAGATTGTAGAGATCATCTAACCCTTCCCCCCCACCCATTTTACAGATGAGGAAAATAATGCCCCCAGAAGAAGCAGTACATACTTATTAAGCATCTGCTACATGCCAGGCACTGTGCTAAGTGCCAGGGATATAAAAAGAGGCACAAGATAGCCCTTGTTCTCAAGCAGCCGACCATCTAATGGGAGAGATAACAAGAAAATAAATATGGACAAACAAGTAGTACATAGGATAAACAGGAATAAGCTAAGAGAGGGAAGGCACTAGTATTAATAGAAGGTAAAAACAGAAAGCATATCCTTTTAGAACTGGGCTCCCTTGCTGACTTAACTTCCTTTTTAATCATTGAGTTTTTTTTTTCTTTTAAATAATCTTTGCCTTAACTTAAACATGGTTTGAACCTGACAAACTTTTTATCTCTCCTATCATCTAACTTGGTGCTTTGCAACATCAGGTGCCAAATATTTGCTTTATTGTACCCAATGTGTGCTCCTCTAGCTATTAATATTATTACTATCTTCATGTACATTGCATATGAGGCAGATGATAGTACTGTAGATAAAACGCTAAGCCTGGAGTCAGGAAACCTACTATATCCCTCACTTTATTTAACACAGGAAAGACAAGATACATCATATAAACTTCTGTCTTTAATTCTGAAGTTACATGATGTATCTTTTAGATAAAAATATGGCATGATATGTCATCAGACAAGTCATCATCATTTACATGGTGTCAGTAGAAGGAATGGGTTAAGCAGCTCCTTCCACTGTGTCTCACCACTGCCCTTTATTATTACCTGCAAGCATTTACAACACAGTTGGTGTGTGTTAGGAGAACCCATGGAGAAAGAGTGGAAAACTAGTTGGCCCCTAAAGGTACTGAACTCATGATACTGGCCTTTAGTATTGTACACTGACCAACCAAGTGAAGTGGCACAAACTTTTTGGAAACGGGTAGTTAATTTTGCTCTATTCATGCAAAAGCAAAGCTACAAAACTGGTTAAGTAATAACAGGCAACATGTTACATCAAAACAAACGGAAAAAACAAATAGAAACATTTTAATTAATAAAACTATTTGCTAGATTTTTAAAGAATGACAGATGAGGGCTAATCAAAATACCAACTACAATGAGTAGGATCAAACCCCTCTAGAACCAGGATCAGAAAATGACAAAAAGCTTTTCTAACAAAAGTCCCACAATTAGAAAACAGTCCAATGTTGACCAAAAAACTCAATTTGTACTAAGCAGTTAGGAATGTTCTGCTGAAATGTGGGCTATGATGCTATGAGAATGTCCTTTGACCTGACAAATTTAGTAAAGTACCTCAGAAGTAATACTAAAAGTCATTAAATTTCCTAACTTTGGTCAGGTGTCTATTTTTTTCTCCTCTGAAGATGTGATACCTAAAAGTTTTCTAAGGCATTTAGCCATCTTGTCTTGACAAATAACCAATTCACCTTTATTCCCAGTGTATTCGTAGGTATTGATTTTACCAACCAAAGCCAGGCATGTGTCACACTTATCCAGTGCACATCCCTTTCCTTTGAAATGTAGTTTGAACATCAATCAGCCACCTGGTCTTTCACCTCTAATTCCTATTGCCACTGTCTGTCAATTATTAAAGCTTGCCTGTTTCCACAATGGATTTATTTTTGAAAAGTGAAATACACATTGATATCTATATGGAATCCATCTACAATATATTATCCCCTAAAAATAAAAATTTTCAAGCAGTTCAATTAAGACAAATTTTATCCTACTGAGCAAACAAGGAGTAAATATTTTGAAATGCTTATAAAATAAAGGTTTTTCTGGATTTTATAATTATTTAGCCTTCATAGCAATAAAAAAGAAAACTTTATTTTTAGTTGCTTGCTTCAAGTTCTCCATATCAAAAACAATACTGAATGGTAATAAAGCAACCTGTAACCGGACTCCAAGTTAGAACAGGACAACATATAAAGAAATTCAAATCAAATAGTAATTGCAGTAGGGTCTTTAAGCTGGACCGAAGTATTGTTCTGTCTCCACATGGCCAAATAGGAGTCACAGAATGACACCTCCCTTTCATTGCAGACCTTGTGGGAGAATGGTGTTTGCTGGAAGTCTTTTAATGTGTTGGGTAGACAGAAGGAAGAACACCACTCTTTCTCAGCCTATAATTGTGGGGCAAGTTTAGAGAGATGACCTTTGTAGCTTTGGATGGCTGTCTGCAATTCATCAATCACCCTGTTCATCTGAAGGGGTTAAATTACAAGCCTTGTTAGCAAGAAGTAATTGTTGATGTCACACCTATTAAGTTTTGGAGTACTGAGCTTAAGGAAAGATAAGACTTCAATGCTTAGCAGACTTCGATTGGAGATCTATGCTTGAGACAAGTATGGGATTGTATGTTTATAAATAAATTATATGTTGAGTAATATTTCATCAGTGTATACTTTGGGAATTTGTTGTTCATAATTAGATTAATATTACTTCTGCATATGAAGAGAAAGGGCTTAAGAATATGAATATGAAAAGGATCCCAGAGAGAAATGGTCAAACTATTTAAGAAAAGAAAATACTTTCAAGACTTTATAAAGACCAAATTACATACTGTCCCTGTATTCCAGTTGCAAATAGTCTTTCTTATTTATTAAGACAGATTCCCAAAAGAACTGCCCCTATTAACTCTTTGGTAACAGAGTTCAAAGTAGTTTAAGTACTGGAAAATAAAAGTAGTAGTAGTCATAAAATATAGAGATCATTTGTTTTTGTTACTCATTCATCTTGGTCATTTCTAACCCTCTGTGACCCCATTTGGGATTTTCTTGATAAATACACTGGAGTGGTTTGCCATTTTCTTCTCCAGCTCATTTTACAGATGAGGAAACTGAGGCAAGCAGGGTTAAGTAGTGCTCAGGGTCACACAGCTAGTAAGTGTCTGAGGCTGAATTTAAACTTAGGTTTTCCTGACTCCTGGCTCACTGCTCTACTCACTGCACCACCTAGCCGCCCATAATATGTTACAAGATATAAAATAATGATAAAAGTCTCTCATACAGTTCTTTGAAATATACAGAGCACTTTCCAACAGTGCCTTGTACATAGCAGTACATAGCTTAATAAGCTGGATTGAATTGAATTGAACATCATGAGATAAGTATTGCAAATATTCCCAATTTATGGATGACTAAACTGAAGCTCAGAGAGGGAAAGTGATTTGTCTAAGGCAATGCTGATGTAAACTGCAGTCAGAACTTGAACTCAAGTCTCTGGACTCCTGTTCAGAGCCTTTTCCATTACATCATGCTGAAATTTCCCATTTTTCTTTCAAAATTCTATCATTCAGACATTCTAGTAATTAATGATTATCTTTCATCCAAATTCAAGTTTGTGGGACTACTGGGAATAGAAAAGAAGAAAAAAATAAAAGCTATGTTTTTTTCCTCCCTTCCTTCTCCTTGCTTCCCTCACTTCTTTTCTTTCTTCCTTACTTCCCTTCTCTTAATTTGTCTTCTTTCCTTTCTTCATTTCTTTTATTTAGCTAGGAGTTTTCACAGCTTGCCATAGCCAAATAATTCATTACCTACATTCCCAACAAAGCCTAAAAGATAAATACTATAGTACTGATAAAATTCTCATTTATATTGCTGTCAAAATGTCATTACGATAGATGATGTGATTTTGAGAGAAAGAGATTAGTCTTGGCAGAATTTTCATAACCTATAATTGTTATATGTCTAGAAACCTAACTTAAATAATTTAAGATGAAGTCCTGATGAAGATTCATATCATTTATGGATTATTAATAAGATAAACCTAGAATTTTTCAGTAGAATCTAATAATGAATGTTTTAAAAACCTTAAGTTTTATAGACCTTCAAGTCATTATCCTCCTTTGGTTATTTAACAAGTATAAATTAGTCCCCTACTAAAGTCCTTCTCTGGTGCATCATCATGACATGGAGGTAACCCCAGGCTCACAAAGACTCCAGCAGCAAAGCACTTGCACCAGCAGCTTCTACCAACTTTGAAAAGCTTTGAGTATGGACTTAGGGATGGATCATGTGCTTATCAGAAATGGCTAAGCATACTTCTACAATGAGAGACATCAACCACAAGGTGGGCCAATAGTTTTTTTTTCCAGTTATAGAAACCCTACAAGATTAGTTACAAATACATAAAGGAGTCATGGTCTGCATCAGTTGAGGGAGTATCAATTTCAATGAATTCACGGATCCTTGAAAGAGATGTTAAAATAAAACAATATTCCAATCACTCTAGAAGCATAGACAATAACATAAAACCTAGCAGAAAAGTTAAGAATTGGAAAAGCAACGGAAATCAAACTCTTCATCTGTCCTTTAAAAATGGGCCAATCAGGTTGAACTAAAGTTATGAAGAGTGCTGATCCATCTGAATGTTTGAATATTCAGCATGCATTCACGAACTATCTTCTTCTTCCTTATAAATATCTATCCTTTTTTATCCTTTTCTTTTTTAAAAGCTATGAGGTTCCATGGCTCACTATGACAAAGTCTCTATCACCTTGGCAATCTGCTAGCAAGTGATGAATTTTTGCACATGACTAATCCTCAAATCTGTCTATATCCACCACATTAATTACTAAGGATATGTAGATAGCCCTTTCCTTTGTTCCTGTTTAAGCAATAAGGCATCGAACCTTATCGATGCTGTTTTCCTTCATCCATTTCCACAAATAACACTCTAATCTGAATCCTCATCACCTCACACCTGCAGAAATGAAAGCATCTCCCACTACATTTCGGTTTTTTGCCTCCAACATCATTATGCTATAATGGCTCTCCATTACTTCTAGTAAAAATCCCAAATTGTCTAGTTTAACATTCATACGACAAACACTTACACACCTCCAAAGTACAGAATCCTGGGCTAAGTTCAAAAAGAGATGAAAAAATAAATGAGACAAAGCTTCTGCCATCTAGGAATGTGTAGTCCTTAGACATTCAGAACCTTCCAATCTGACTCTGTTATTGCTTTCCAGTACTATTTGTCAACCACAACAACAATAATAATAATAAGTGACATGTACAAAACAGTTGCTTCACATTATTGCATTAGACTCTCACAATCGCCTAGGTGAAGATGGCACCATCTCATCATCTTAATTTGATAGACGCAGTTACTAAAGCCCAGAGAGGTGAAGTCACTTACCCACAATTACATAGCTAGTTAGCGGAAAATCTGAAACTAGGTAAACTGTCTCTAGTCTTTTTGTTGCACCATGCTACCTCTCCCTAACTAAAATGGCTTTCCCATCCTCTTCCTCCATATCTACCTAGATCATAGTGACTTTTCCAGGGCAAACTTGACTTCCACATGCTCTCTGAAGGGTTCCTCAATTCCTCTGGCCTACAACTGGTCCCTTCTCTTCTGAACTTTATATAGGTGGCTCTTGCTTGCATCCTAAACCACTCATTCGACACCTTTTAAAAATGTTGGACTAGCCCTGTGATTTACCTGGCATAGAATATTCTTGGTGAAGAAACTCAATCTACGTGAATTGACACATGCTCTGCAATCTGTCATTTTAAATATCTGAGGCATTGCCTAGGATCACACACTCTGTGGCAGATGGGTGACTTTGAACCCAGGTCCTTATCCACTAAACCAGAGTGAGCAGAATGTCAGTCAGTAAGTCAATCAGCCAACAAGTACAAAATATTTTCAATATTCTAGGCACTGTTCTAAGCCTGGGGAGATCAAAAAATCTGTTCTCAAAAAGTTCACAGTCTAAAAGGTGGAGGTGAAGAGACTATATGGGAGCAGGAAATCAATCCTGGAGAAGAGGTAGCACACAAAGAGAAGATGAGAGAGTGGAATATGGACCTATCAGAATAAAAGTGAGCTGGCAGCAACAAGGAAAAATGGATGAGAGGATATAAATAAAGAATTGAGGAATTGGAGTGGAGAGAAATGGAAGATAAAGAAGGGGAAGAAAAAATGAATGAAAGAAGAAAGAACAGAAAGAAGGAAGTGAAAGGAAAAGTAGGTTAGACAAGAGAAAGAAGGGGGACAGAAGAAAGGGAAGAAAAAGGATGAGAAACGAGAGAGAAAAGAATTTATTCCTACCACCAACATATTATGATATCCAGGAATGCTTCCCTTTCCCTTCTATATTATTTGCCTCCATTTAAAAAAGTTTCTGACAACTAAATATATTAATGTACTGTCTTTACAGTAGAAACATCACTGCATCACCCCCATGCCCCCACCCCTCAAGGATCCAAAAAGATATTTGATTTAAATTCTACAACTGCTGGCTCTATCCTCTTCTCCAAAGCACCATCCTGATGTGTACGGCATGGAGAAAGAACTACTGATTACAAATCAGTCTTTTCAGTCACAACTACACAGACGGCTAACACCCCCATCCAACAGTGTTAACCTTAAATATGAAGGGCAGTAAGCTATAGAGACACACTTCACAGGTGCAGAAACAGGTGACTTTTGCCCACGGTCACATAACAAAGATAGATCAGAGAAAGAAGCAAAAGCAAAGACAATGAGTAATGTTGTTCCAATGATTAAATCGCATCGGCTTCTTTCTAATCGAGTTTCCAGTTTCATATATTTTTAAGGACATAAAATATTTTAAGCCTATCACATTGTGTTATATATGTGTTTGAACACTATTAATGCTCCTTAGAGCATGTTGCATTAGCATTACAAAAAAAATCACTCTCAAAGGGGGGGGTCAAAAGAGGGGAGGGGGACCCAGAACTATATTTTAAGACATCGTTTGCATTGGCAGATTACTGTCACAGAGTCTGGCCCTCTCATGGATGGCTGATCTGGTATGACATCAGAGGTCAACCAGTCAGGCAAGCAATGGGGCCATTTGCACACTGCAGTGCTATTGGTCAAAATGGTGAAAAATTCACTTCAAATCAACTTATTTTTCCCTTCCAAAATAAGTCTTGTTTTCTTTTTTTTCAAAGATCATGATCTAACTTCTTAGCTTCTTAAGGCCAGTGAAGACTAAGCTATCCCCATAATCACTCATTCAAACAAGAACTTCTAGTAGATATTCAGATATCTCAATAATTACAGCAGGAAAATGCCTTAGAAGGTTACTGATAACGTTATGGTGATATTCCAACTCAATTTTACTTACATGGTAAGTTACTGTATGTTAGAACAAGGCCTTTCCCACCAAGGATTGTGTTTCACCTTTAACTCTTCAGATACCATTTGATCTTTAAAGATAACCCTACATATGATCCAACTCAGATGTATTAAAATTTGGTAATACAATATTCTTGAACTGTTTTACATAATAAGATTTTTTTCAACTCACAGATGTTGCTTAAAGGGGGGAAAAAGACCTGTAAAATTCTTCATCGTGCATCTTTTTTCTCCTGCAAATCCTTTTTTTTCCTTTACAAAAGCAATGTGAATAGGGGTAAAAGAAGACAAAACTTGACCTCTTGTGATCCCAGCATTAATAGGTCTGTTCATAATTCAATCTATGTGTGTGTAGAAGCATCCATGTGGAAACATGCAGGCCTGAGAGACATAAAGCCTTTCCCTTTAAACATTATCTGACCCTATCAGCCCTATTCACAAAAGAAGGCTTACGTATGCATAAGTTGAAAAAATGGACAATCTCATTGTGCAGCAGAAAGACTACACATTATACTCTTCATTCTCCAGGAAAACGCAGCACGGAAGTGACACATGTACAGACTTTGGGAGGGTCTATGACCAAGAAGGAGAAGACTGCAGAAAATGGGCATTGCAATGGGGAAGTGTCCTATTTCTCCTCTTAGAAAACAATAGGGCGATGCTTCTGTGGGACACAGGCTATCAGAGTCTCTTGTTTTATGGCATGTGCTTATAAATACATTGAATTCCCTGAGAGACTTAGTAAGGGAACAAAGCCAGATGCATGATAATCTCCTATTTTCCAGGATAAAAAAAAGGCCAGAAACATTCCCATTATCATTAATATATCTTTTTTTGCACTTTCTGTTTCTTCCAGGGATCTATTCGGCAATCAGCATGAAGGTTGGGTAGCCCAGAGTCCAACCACATTTAGCAGGGAAGTCTTGGAGGCACACTGCTCAGCTGTCTGTCAGCTGAAATCAGCACAAAAGGCACACTTAAATGTGTTCCCCAAATCAGACCTCACACTCTGGATGGAGAAGGAAGCTTAGCTATTAATAAAAATAGAGAGGGGATGGAGAGGAAGTAAGGGGAAACGTGCTCACTGGTCTTTCCTTCCCACTCAAGAAGGTTAAGTTTCTTAGGTAAGTAAGAGTGAATATGAGTCTGATGGAATGAAAGAAAGGCTCCTAACACAATTTCAAAGCAATCACAACTCTCTCCTGTTGAAGGAACCATTTTTACAAGTGACAGGAAATGATTGCGGTTGTGGTAGCCCACTACCAATTCACCAACCAGCTACACCTTGCTTCTCTCACTGCTATGGAAGATTACCCCTTACTGTTCCTGTCATATTCTGAACTTCCTGGACTCACTTCATACCTGAGCTGCACAAAGTAGGTAGATGACCCTCTATCTCCCTAGTAAGAGCATTTTGCCTGCCCATGTAAGAGTCAGCTAGCCTTAAATAGCCTATAATTCCCATCCATAGAGGTAAAAAAATCCTTAACAAAATTAGATAAAGCAAGACAAAGAAGAAATTCAGGATGAAGATATTGCCTATATGATGACAGGTATCCTTGGAAGAAATTGGATGGGAAAGAGTAGCTCTACCTCCCATATAGATCATAATAAGCCAAATATGCATTATTATCACTACTAATAAATTAGACCTTAGATTTTTGTAAGACTTTTCCCCAAAACTGAAAGTTCTTTCACATGGCATCTCGTTTATTTTTAGAGCAGTCCTATACATGAAGCAGAAAGGTGTGCGTATTTCTGATTTTCTTAAGGAGAAATTAGGAACTTTACTTTCCTAACTGCAGCAATGGATACTTTCAAACATTGTTAGCACTGTTACATCTTCTATGAATCACTTCCACCAATGCAAAATCATAATCTCTCTACATCTTCTCAACCTGTGTATTTCTCTCAGACTTTAACATTTCATTTCATAACATAACATTTCATGGATACCAATGCAAGACATAGGCTGTTTACCATGGAACTGATTCAACTCCTTTTCCAATCATACATGACCCTTTATGCCTTTCAAATCTTACCACACTCGAGTCATTATTGGTAACGTATTGTAGTCCTCATCAAGCAATCACAGCACATGGATAACCCATAATTTTTATTTTTGTGAGATTATAGTGCCCCAAGATTTGTAGCCATATAGAATTACTAGGAAATTATTCATGTTAAAATATAGTATTTCATAGCAAGTTTGATTGGGATTGCCAAAAGCACTGCGCAATTTCCCAAATGTAACTTAGCCTACTCTTTTCTTCCTTTGCAGTTTTGGACTCAGTGCATTGTTCATCTGGAGTACCTACCTATGTTATCTATATGTGCTGATTATCAAAACAATTAGCATTTGTCATCCACTTTGTTTTCATATGTGGTTGGGCAGGTCTGTATCTTTTTAATGATAAAGAAGATATAACTGATAATCATGTTCTGAGTCACGCAGTCATCACAATGACACCTACAAATAAGAGTATTTGGAAAATATGAACCACTGTTCAAGAATTCCTCTTCTGTTTTGACATTGAACAGAATATGCTTAATGGGATTACACATGGGGGTTAACACCTCATGTTAACATGTATTTTCTTGGTTTCTATATTGTGTCCGTGTGGCATGATACAGCAAAGGTCATTCATTGATATGTTTCTAAAACCCAGATTTCTTGACTTTGAGTTCAGTTATAATCAGGAGAATCTGCTACATAATCTTTTTTAGAGATTTTAAGCCAGAGAAAGTTGAAAACACTCTCACTCTCATTCTTCTGTTAGATTTTTCTCAGTTTTTCATGTTTTTAAATGTATTATAACTAACTTTTTTTAAACAAATGTACCAGAACTTACATGCCCAGAGCATCTTTCCTTTCAAAGAAGACTGCACATTTATTCAAGAGATGTTGCTACTATCAAGATAATTTTTTATCTCCTCTTTGGTAATTTCTCTTAAAACATTTGGCACATTATTTTGAATGTCCTAAATGGCGGCATGTCTTTTTTGTTCTTTCAAGGAGGAATTTTTTGGCTAAACATCATTCAGAGCCATGTCTCTGCTGGTGGGTAATCAAATCAGATCTTACCATTTTGGGTCAAAAATAAGGACTGAATACTGAGTGTTCCAAAAGTCTTAGTGCAGTTTTAAGCTTTAATAGCTGGTATAAGCTTGATTGAGCTGTAAAAGATTAAGACTACATTAAGATTTTTGGATCACTCTGTATAAAGGAACAAAATTCATTTTCACATTTGCCTCTGAAGGGATTGTAAAAGAAGAGATCGAGAAATGTTCTGAACAATGACTACCACTGGAATAAGTATAGAAAATCTTAAATTTGGGGAAAAAAAAGGACAATTTCAATGAGACACATAAGTTCTTCTAGTGCTTAACATGGTTCCTGGGACCTTGGAGGCACTTAATAAATGCTGGTTGACTTGAAAGCTTTAGCATGTACATTAAGACATCGGTCTCATTACTTTCTTTTGTAACATCCCTTGCTAGTTTCCCAACTACCCTACCAGGTCATGAGAATAGAATGAGGTAATCAATCTTGTTCTTCATAGAAGTGGTCTGAAAAGTATATAGAAGACTCTAAGCCTGCTTCTGGATCTCATCAGTCATGCAGAGTAGCCTGGACAACAGCATCTGATCAGGAAGGGCCCATCATGCTAAGCACGTAAGAAAATCAGTGTAACAGCTCATGTGTGAGACATACAGGTCTGAGACCCTGAGATCCGCTCTAAAAGGCTCAACCTAGGCAAGTCACAGAGAGGGTCATGAGCACAGACTTGATGACTATACTCTTAAGGTTATAGAATAAATATGCCATTTTCCCAATAAAATGTGGCAATATTCTAGGAGAAAATATGGCATATATGCCATATTTATTCTTAGAATATATACATATACACATACATATGTGTATGTATATGTGTATATACACATATACATATATATATATATATATATATATATATATATACACATACATATATAATCACCAGAATACAAGTATATGTGTGTATGTGTACATATGGGTCACTAGGTGGTACAGTGGATAGAGTGCCAGGCCTGGATTCAAGAAGACTCATCTTTCTGAGTTCAAATTTGGCCTCAGACATTTACTGTGACCCTGGGCAAGTCACTTCACCCTGTTTGCCTCAGTTTCTTTATCCGTAAAATGGGCTGGAGAAGGAAATGGCAAACCACTCTAGTACCTCTGCCAAGAAAACCCCAAATGGGGTCATGAAGAGTCAGACATGACTGAAACAACTAAACAATACATATACATATATATATATATATATATATATATATATATATATATATATATACACACACATATATATATATGTACTTGTGCACATTCAAATTTTTTATTCTGTAGAAACTTTAAATTTTGGAGATCTTTTGGAATTAAAATTGAATATGCCCAGATTGGTAAGGGGCGGGTTTCAACACAGAGTAAGATATAAAAATTTCAAAAAGTCAAAACAATGAATGTGGAATTAAAATTCAATTCTGTAGTAAGATGGTTTTTCATTTTTCATTTGTATTAATTTGTGATGATTAATATTACTATGATAAGCACCAATTTCTAATTACTCTAATTAATCTAGGGAGACTTGCATTTTTAAAGTTCAAAATTTCACTTTTTAAAATGTGATTAATTTTTCACTTTTAAACTTACTGTGAAATATAATAAAACACAAATGATCTGACTGAACATTATTTACAGTAGAAATGAGCCCTTTAAAATCTAAGATTAACCACCTAATATTATAACTTATTAATGCTTCAAATTCATTATGACTTCACTGGATTAGCCAGAAGCATAATTTATATCTACATAATTTATTACTATTATTGTCACATTTTAGGATATACTTCAAAAGCTGAAGGTTAAATGTGCTAATTTAATTACAATCATTATTAAACGAAGACAAACTCAAATTTAATAAACATTTATTTAGTGTTCAGCATGAGCTAGGTACAGGGCTGTGATTCAAGGGGAAAATGTTACTGTAATAATATCTCCTGAGATTATGAATAATCAATAGTTGCAATATAGTCTTTAAATCCAAATGTAATTTACTATCCCCAGTGTGATTGTAATTTCTATTATCGGGCTTGGAATCCATCACTGTAAGCTAACAAGAGTGCATACATGAGAATGGGCCCCAAAATAAACCATGCTGTTGTATAAATTGCTCTGATTCTGCTCACCTCCTTCTGTATCAGTTCATACAAGTCTTCCCAGGTTTCTCTGAAATTATCCACTTCATTATTTCTTATAGCAAAATAATATTCTACTACATTCACATATGACTATTTATTCAGTCATTCCCCAATTGATGGATATCCCCTTAGTTTTCCAGTTTGTCACGATAAAAAGAACTGCTACAAATATTTTATGTAATAGGAGTTTAAAATTGAAAAAAAAAATAGACAGTGGATAGTGATGTGATTTTTTTAAATAGAAAGTGACCAACACCTAAGTTAGGATATTTATTATAGATGCCAAATCTTACTATATAAGAAATTTTAAAATACATACACTATACCTTAAGACTGAAATAGCTTATTATAAATTTTAGTTACTGATACCACTGCACTAAAATTAGCAAATTCATGTGCTTTTTCTCTTGAAAGATTAACATTTTTTTGCATTCCAGGAATCTACATGAAAATCATGTTCCACTTTTATCTAACACCAATTTTGTATTATTATTTCATTTATGGAATATGCTGTCAACTTCACAGCATGAGCCTTTGTAAGAAGAAGTCTTGATTTAATAGGTCTTCATTACAATATTTCCTGCAAGATCTTATGATTAGCTCCCTATGTCTTGACATTTATAAACTATAGTTTTTCCCTGAAAAGAAAAAAAACTTTGTTAACATTTTTCTTCAGAAAGTCTTATGAAATCAGAAAGTAAAACTTAGTATGCATCAAAGTTCACATATGTTTTTTTCCAAATTTTCCCTACAGCTTCATTGCGTATGATTCTCATCTTTGTATTATATTATATAATCTATTAATTTCCAGAACTTGGAAATAAAAAGCTCAAAAATATATTCTGGAAATCTATAATTTGCTTTAGCAAGTGCTCGAGGAATATTCGCATCATTTGTCTCTATAAAATTGGTTTCATATCTGATTCAAGATTATATAAAATAATGCACCCAAAGTAAAACATGTCTTCCCCAAAAATGGGGAGACTGAGGGAAATATAAGTATTTTCTTCATTTATAACAGATTTTGCAAAGGAAACTCCTTATTTCATCTTGCATTTTGGGTAGTTCCTCCATTGTCCATGAAAGAAATAGTTGAATCTGTAATTTTTTCTTTCTGACCATCTAAAGAGAAGTTCACCTAGGAAAAAAATATGTTTTCAAAAGTGAGAAAAAAGTTGTAAGGGGCTTCCATGGCTTGTAGGTTAATGATAGGGATCCCAAGTTCTTAAAAGCCAGGCCAGTAATAGCAGATTCTCCCCATATGAGTCTACATGAAGGATTTCCTATGTCTTCTGTCCAAGGACCAGCCTCAGAATGGAAAAGTTCACCACCAGCAGGTTGGCCCCTCAGTGATGAATTTTTTGGTCTTGCAATCCATAAAACAGATCTTAAAAGATAATAATATCAATAGTAATAGTTTCTATAGCTCCTTATAGGTTTTTTTCAGCACTTACTTGAAAATGGATGCATTTTACTTAAAGTAAATGAGAGAAAAGCATCAGTTCCAGAAAATCTTTCAAAGTTTCAAATATTTGAAATTCACTTTCCCTGTCATGATTTGGCTTTATCAGAATGCACTGCTCCACCACTGTAGCAATGTGACATATCTTTCACCGTGTATTTTTAAAGAGCCACTTTGCTAAAATGAAACTCATATAATTTAAGAAAGAGCTACCTGTACCTCCCCCAAATAGATTCTTAACTAAGTTTTACATACAAAAAAATGAAAAATGCAATTTACTTGAAGTTTCAGAGACAGTCAATATTTACATTTAAGTACAAAATCTGTTATTGTTTACATATTATGTATGGATTACTTATATTAAGGAAAAAATACAATGAAGTGGCTTACAAATGTTAACCAAATGCAATTTACCAAATATTCTAGTATGATCTGATTGTGACATTTTGTATCTATTCTGACTTGATACATCTCAAAATTCGGGGATAACTCTCCCTTGTAGAACAAAAATACTAGACTTGGAGCCAGGAAACCTGAGTTCAAATCCCTGATCTGAAATATATTGTGTGATTGTGGTCAAATCATTTAATCTCTTTAGGCATCTGTTTCCTCAACTATAAAATGAGGGGACTGGGATAGATCATGTCTCAGGATCCTTCTAGTTCTCTTATTCTAATATTTGACTCCATGATTCAGTGGAGTGAATCTCTAAGTGGAGACAGTCCCCATTTTAGAACAGATATCCATTCCCAAACAAATGAAACACCGATTTAATGGAAGATAAAAGGGAAGGGCAGCTAAGTGGCACCATAGTGCATAGAGGGCCAGGCCTGGAGCCAGGATGAATCATGTTCCTGAGTTTAAACCTGGCCTCAGACACTTACTAGCTGTGTGACCCTTGACAAGTCACTTAACCTTTTTTGCCTCAGTTTCCTCATCTTTAAAGTGAGCCAGAGAAGGAAATGGCAAACCACTCCAGTGTCTGTACCAAGAAAGCCCCAAATAGGGTCATAGAGAGTCGGACATGACTGAAAAATGACTTCAACAACAAGAAAAGGGAGAAGCCATTGATAACCTATTAAGGAAAAAGCGAACTTTAGTAATTTTATGCCTGGTCAAGTATGTGGCTTTCGGATTGGTTTGTTCCTATAATACTTACCCTCTTTCAATAAGGAATCCTATATGTCTGATAGGGAAATGTATTCTAAGAACACAATCTCTTCACTCTAAGCATAGATAGCATTCATTGGGTCATGGATACATTCAGGAGAAATGTAATTAAACTTTTGAATTCACTGTTGCTATGTCCTTTTTAAATGAGAAGGTTGTAAAAACATCATGGGAGAAGTATTTATGGTGGCAGAGTGGAGTTGAAAAAACCTTGCACATCAAGTCTTGAGAAATGCAGGTTTGAATCTGGGCACAGATGCTTAAGACATGAGAACCTCACCAAATCACTTCATCATTCTGAGTTTCAGTATTCTTATCTGTCAATGGGAATAACAGTGTTTATGCCGCCTCTCACCAGGATGATGAAAAGGAAAGCATTTTTTAAACATCCAAATTCTCTACAAATTTGAGCTATTAAAACCTATTATTAACACCATGCTTTTAATTAATGGTGACTTGAAAGATATTATAATTATTAAAAATATACACCATCAAAAATGAAGAAGGATTTATTAAAATAGAAGGTAAAAGAGCCCAATCCACTTTCCAGATGAGGTAATGTATCTGAACTGTGGTACAACACTCCTGTTCCCAACTGACCTCTTCAGGTTACTTAAGAACAAACACCAGCATTACAAGAAAATCATTGTGATCAGGGGATATTGTAAATCATCACTCTCTTCATTCATTCTTAAAGAGAATCAACTTTTCAGCTCCAAAGCATCCAGAACGAGTAGATAGAACTCGATTTTGAAAAAAAACTGAGCTGCGAAATGCTTTAGTGCCCCAGCAGGCAAGTCAAGTCCTAATAAGATCTCCCACTGAATGAACATTCAGAACCTGCTGCCAAATAGCACTTGAAAAGGTGAGGAATTCTTCCTTACCTCTGAAAGCCCCACAGGAAAAACCACCTCCAGGCTAATACTTCTCTTCTAAAGCAGGCAAAGCCCAAAACATATCAGCAAGGCAACATTTTAAAGATGCCTTTCACCATATACATATGCCTGGATGACAGACAAGAGGAAGGCGAGTTAGACTTAATCGACCAGTGTACAGAGTACATACATAGCAGGTGCTGAGAGCCCTATAGAAAGAAAAATATGAGGCATGCTTGACGAATTACAAATATGTGTGTACAAATACTCTTTAAATCTCTGGAAACAGAGATATGAGGCATGGCATTCCAATGCAGACATATTCCAATAAAATCAGGCACAAGCTAAATGGAAATGGTCAAAAGCAAAAAGTCAAATTAAGAGAGCACGTTTTCACTTTGAGGAATTAATACTCTGCAGTGTGAATAGCATTTCCTTCCAGTGTGCAGATAGGATAACAACTGGCATGCCATTTTTCCCTTTAGGGATCCATTCTACTGTCACTTCAGTCTAGGGCATCCTATTGTTTGAGATGAAACCAGAGCCTCCTGGCTTGCCCCACTCATCCATTCTGTGAAATTGTTTTCTTAGGATTGAATATCTAGAGATCAATGCCATGTTCAAAAAGAGCAGCATTCACCAATTTTTTTAAAAGAAATTTCTGGTAAATTTTGCATTATCAAGCTCCATCCCTTTAGCTCTATCCACTCTACTCCCAGATCACCAATCATGCATATTTTGTCCTTTGAGAAGGTTAGACACGTTCATAATGAAGATCCTGGTGTAATGGCAAGATTATTGGACCATGAATCAGGGACTTGAGCATCTAGCTGGCACAGTGAATAAGGGTACTGGACTTGGAGTCATGAGGACTCGAGTTCAAATTCTGCTTCATATACTTACTGCTTCTGTGTTCTGGTATAAGTCACAACCTCTCTGCATCAGTCTCCCCATCTGTAAAATGAGAGAAACGTAGCCCCTCATCTCCCAGTATTGTTGTGAAGACCAAAACAGATTAAATGTTCAGAGCTTTGGAAATGTGGAGGCGCTATGTAAAGAGCCATTATTGCTATTGGTCCCAGCTCTGCAACTAGTCAGCTGTGTGACCTTGGGTAATTAATTTCCTTCTTCCAGTGCCCTCCTAAGTGTCCTCACTTACAAAAGGAAAGGGATGAACTGAATGAGCTCTAAGGTCATTTCTAACTTCAAAAGTCAAAGACTCTAAGTCAAAATATAGGGAAATAAATGTGAAGGGTCGATTTGCAATTTCCCTGCAGCTGAAATTCAAAAGTTCCTTATTAAGTCAAAACATAAGTAGGTCATGATTAAGCTGAAAGGTGGGTAAATATATTTTCTTCCAAACAGTCCAAATTCCTTTATAATAATATCAGATGTAAATGAGAGAAAAGTGGGAAAACAAAGAAACCAAAGCAAACTAGGAAATAGGGTAAATAAAAAGTGAAAGCACAAAGATAAAAATCAGCGAAAGGAAGTGGTAGGTACAAGGAAGGAAGAATGATATCAAAAATAGAAATAATCAAAAGTGTCCGTAACTGTCCAAGGATAGAAGAAAAAAATGAAAGAAACAAAAATTATGTCATATAAAAAAATACATTAAGAGAAGAGGTGTGTATAGGTGGAGCAGAGGGAAATGATTATGTTTCCAGGCCAAATGCGAATTATTTTTTTGATGAATGAAGCAAAGGCTTTGAAGCAACAAATTTTAGTATAGGTATTACTAAAAGTTGTTACTGCTCAGGTCATACACAACCCAGAGGATTATCAGGATTGTACCCTGTTCTGATCCCTGGACACAGAATAACAAAAACCCAAGGTCAGGAATATAGCATATGGGGCCCCTTGTGACTAAAATTTGACATTCATTTTATAGCCACAAAGAAGCTACATCCTAGTCACCTCTAGGGAAGAGATAATAGAATATTTCTTCCAACTGTGTCATGGAGAAATACAGTCAGAAAGACATCCAACCCTATATTCTTCATGTCATTCATATTTTACCTTTTCAAAAAAGTAAATTAGTTGACTTTTTAACTAAAAAAAGATTTTAAAGTGATTGTGGAAAGAACTACGGAAGAGAGATTGAGCCAGGGAGAACACATGAAAGAAAAAAATGAGCACCGAATGTTTACTCAAGACTTAATTCTAATGCCAATATAAACAGGAAAAGTATGTTAATTTGGGCAAACTAGGGATTTCAGTTATCTTTGAGCCATATAATGGCTCATAATATATAATGTAATAAACCAAGATGTGTTGGGGTTTTTCTAAGTTTATTAACTTACTTAAGATTTTTATTTTTTCTGCTCTGTATTTGTGTCTCTATATTTGCATTTCTTTCACTACATAAATGATAAAACCAAATGCTTCAAATGTGAATTATGTCATTTTATGTAGTATTCAAAAATATCAACATGATACCTGATTTATATATATCAACTTGCTGCAGGAAACGTCATTATGTATATCTATATCCATATGTATATATATATGTATGAATGTATACAAACATGTATGTGTATGTATATATATACATATATACTAATAGTTTGAGCCAATCACTGTTGAACTCTTAGTAAATTATGTGATTTGTGTTTTACATGTAGATCAATATAAGCAATACAGTTTAACATAAGCAACATGACAATCGGCCTTCATATATATTGACAAGATTCTCCAATGGTCTGTTAATATACAAAAGACTGGGACAAATTACTTATTTATATATACAAAACATGGCTATAAAGGCCAGCTGCAGGTATTTTTTGGAAAGTGCATTTTAATAAGGTCCTATTCAGTGAGGGAACAAATGGGGAAAAGTAGTTTGCACTACAGAGTTGAGTGAGAGAGCTTTCTCTTTTTCTAACAACGAAATCAATCATTTGTCCAGACTGTGGGAGTCAAAGTTAGTTACTGAAAAGAATTCCATATATAAACAAGTCAATAACTCATTGTGTGTTATTGTTAGGCTGAAGAAGTCGGCTTTCAAAAAGCTGCCCCTGCTTCTCTCCGAATGAATGTCACTGTATTCAGGGACTGGGAGAGGGCCTTTTGTTTCTAGCCATTGCTGGCTGCCATTTATGTATGGGAAAAGAGGAGCGGCTGCTGGAAGAGCCCCCGTAAAATCATACTATCATGAGGGCCACATTGAGGACTATGGATGTCCAGGAAAAGGGCTGAGTTTTAGGAACTCAAATACTTTGCAGCCAGAGATGGGTCTTGAACAGTTTATAATTAGCAGGCAGTTAATAAATATTTGCTGAATGAATGAATGTGCATCACTTTAAATTCAATAGGCTTGATGTTTTTGCCCCCATTGTGATTTGAGATAGAACCCAACTTAATGCCACAGTTTAAAAAGTTCAACATCCACCAGCCACCGTAATGAAAAGGTCAAAATTCCAAAGAAATGTTATCTGCTCTGACCATAAATGTTAAGGTTGATTCTTTGAACTTCTAAAAGTCAGGCAACAATCATAGGATGATTTTTTAAGTCATCTTTCTTCTTACTAAAAATTACTTTCTCTGCAGATAATTCATGACAACAAGTTGAAGGGTTTAAGACTTGTTGTCACAATAGAATTCCTTCCTCTTTTATAATTTTATGTGGTTAATAAGAAATGTAAAAATATTTTTGAAAGTCTCAACTACTTTCAGCATTAAAAATTAATGCAATTATTAGAGCTTAATTTACTATTGCACATAAAAATTCATTGAATATTTACTCAACTGTCATGAGATTTAATTTGATTCAATTTGACAAGTATTTAAGTATCCATTTCATGTATAGCAATAAAGAAAGATAAAGAAACACCCAGTCACCAGAAAGGTTCAGTCATCTTGTGATGGCTTGTCCTTAGAGAGCAAATACAGGCTCAGTCACAGGACTTGCACTCCTTCTTCTTCCTCTTGGTATTCAATTCAATTATATTGCAGCACTGCACTAACTTCTGGCGATAAAAAAGGGTCCCTGTCCTCAAGGATATTATAAACCAGTGCAACATGCCAAAGCTGTCATAGCCTTCAAAAATTCAAGGCTACCATCATACTGGTCCAGGATGCTGTTCTATGACCAGATAGTGGTATGAATGGGATAGTTGCACCCCGACATGCAAGCTCCAGAGATAAAAGAGTTAAAACCTCCAGGATATGGTCTCTGGCTAGAAGCAAGCCAGCTGTTGAGAAGATGGCCTTGGAGAGTGGGGAGTGAAGTGAAGCATGGCTGCCTAAAATAACAGGCCCTGCAGGGAAGGTCACCAATCAGAATAGTGATAACTATTTTTAAAAGCAGGGGACTAGGTAGAATAAATGCATTTTAAAGCCCCTTATCCAATAAGATGCTTCCATGCATATGTCAAAATTATACAAGATTCTTTGGAAGATATAACAATATACATACAGCTATCCAATGACCCCTAAAAGTGAGGAATAACATGAGAATAACTGTGCTTACCAACGTGTTCAACTCTTTCATGGAGAAGAGACAGAGCAGAGTCCAAGTCAAAGAGAGGTTCCCTAGAGAGGCTGAGGTCCTCCAAGTGATCCTTTTGCAGGTAACATGATTTTTGTATCAATACCCAGAATCTTGCAGAGGTTCCTGCATAAACCACTGAATCTGACCTAAAGAATATTTCTCTTCCCCAAACTCTGATATGCAATATCCGCCAATACCTGTGTCTTAAAAAGACAATGCAATGAGACAACAAGTTGGGTCCAGAATTGAAGAGAAGAAGAGTAAACTAAACTGCCTCTGAGAGATTTCAAAGTTCTTTTAATGGACTCAAGTTTCTCCCTCTAACAAAGACCCATCTTTTCAACATTAATATTCTTTAGTGATTTTATATGACTCAGAGTCATGGAACATTACAGTCTCTGAAGAAGTAGAGTTAAGGATTACCCAAAGGGCAACTGAGAGGTTCATCATGAGCATGAGTAATCCATGACATAAGAAACATGAAATTACAAAGAAGTTGGGTAAAGGAATCATCAAAGTATATGATTGATACACGAGATAGCTGGTTATGTGGCCAGAGTGAGCTATATAACCAATGGACAATCTTCATGCTCCAATGACATAACTCATGATGTCAAGAAAAAAGGAAGGAAGACCCAGTAAGTAGACCTCTTGTGGACAACTGATGTGAAAACACGGAAAAGAGTCACACAGGGTAGGCAGACATAGATGGTTTGTGATCTGAATTGCTGGAGGGCATACAATACTGACAATGACAAAATCACGGATCCATTGGAGATCTATTTGATCATGAGGGGAATGATGTGGATGCACTATTACTATTGGAAAATTATCATGTAGGTCCAATTGATGGTCTGCAGTTATATCATTTTTATATATGAAATATTACCTACTTTTTCAAAGCCAAGAAAATAAAGTATTATTTTGGAAGACAAAAAAAAAAGAAATCCTAAAAGTTAAACATAGGGCAGCTAGGTGGCACAGTGGATAGAGCACCAGGCCTGGAGTCAGGAAGATCTGAATTCAAATGTGGCCTCAGATACTTATTAGTCGTGTGACCCTACACAAGTCACTTAACCCTGTTTGCCTCAGTTTTCTTCATCTATAAAATGAGGTGGAGAGGAAATGGCCAACCACTCCAGTATCTCTGACAAGAAAACCCCAAAAGGAGTCATGAAGAGTCCGATGACATGGAACCAACTGAACAAAGACAATGATGAGCTAAATATGGAGAATGTTATAGAATTATATTTATAGGAGTGTGTTCTTATTTGATATCTGTAATAGTGCTGAAAGTGGAATATTTTCACCAGTCATAACCACTGGCCTTGAGCTTTAACTGTGTTCATATTCCCATACCAGCCTTCTATATAAGAGATTGGAAGCATATAAAGGGGAGAAAGAGAATGAAGAGGGAAAGAGAAGAAGAGTAGAAAGCAGCAGAGAAGGTTATAAGGGGAATGTGGAAAGGGGAGCAGGAGTGGGATACTCAGAAGCAGATGTAAAAAGTAAGTCCTAGAATTAAAGCAGTTAAAACAATGGGAGTCTCTCTGAATTTTCATTTTCTTCTATTAATAATAATAATGATATTTTAGAGTGATTTCACCTAGATAATGCTAGAGCAATAAACCCACAAGCCTGTGATTTAATATATGAGCTGAATTCCTTAAAAAGGCATGATTTCAAGTGCTTCTGCCACACTTTGAAGTAGCCGCCACTAGACGCCTGCTTCGTAGCATTGACAAGAAGCCCAGTCTTCATTGGCGTAGACAGCTGAAGTTCTCAAGAATTGTCTTTTTTACAAAATACTCTTCATTAAAAAAAAAGACTAACTGTGTCCCATGTCTGGAATGTATTTCCTACTCACCTTTACCCATTTAGAATCTCTAGTTTTCTTCATGCATCATCTTTTACGTGAAGACTTTCCTCATCCCCCAAACTGCTAGTGCCTTCCTCCCCCAAATTATATCTTGTACTTATTATGTATATATTTCATATTTACCTTCATACTGTCTCTCTCAATAGAATGTAAAGCCCTGGAGGGCAGGGATGTTTTCATTTATATATTGGTATCCTCAGGATCTAATACATCATAGGTGCTTAATACATGCTTATTGATGGAGCTATAATCATTATATTAAAGATAAATAATCAAAATAACTTTTCAAGAAAGATTTAATTAAGAAGAATCCAGACCCCTGGACATGTC